>NW_005371410.1:1213473-1227984 GCF_000412655.1 Myotis brandtii
CTCCCCCGAGTGCACAAATTTTTGTGCACCAGGCCTTTAGTAGTATATAATGTTTTATAGGGACGATTACTCAGATATCGTGGATGCAGATTATGTAAAGCCCTTCTGGTGTGTTAACACATAGTGAGCCCCTTTGAAATATTCCCTTCCAAATAAACCTGAATGATTACAGACTCCATTTAATCAGATTTATTATTATTGTTTCCAATGCCTAGCAAGGTGCTCATATCCTAGTAAGTCTCAATAATCTGTTGCATCACAGTGAGGAACAAGCAGACAACTATTTCTTAGTCTACATTTAAAACCCAAATTTCTTATTCTTGGTCCTGAATTCAGCCATTCCTACAATAAAGATTTTACTAGATCCCTATATTAATGGAAACTTCTCCTAGTACAAGAGTAGAGGAAAAGTCTATGACTTGAAAATTCTCAGATAAATCATCTTACAGGTAAAAGCTTTAGGTTCAGTGGATTTAGTATATGCCAAACAGGAAGAAATTAACTTGAAAGGAAATGGTGGAAAGGTTTATGTATTTTCTCCCAAAGTTTAACTAAAGTAATTAAATTAGGAAACCAATCACTTTATGTTTGCTTCTGGAGTTTATTTGGAATAAGCAATTCATTTAGTAGATTTTGCATTGCCAAGTTAATTTTTTATGACAGTTGCAAATGGATCAGACAGTGTAACATTACCTCCTTCTCCTTGCAAAGAGAGAGAGAGAGAAAGAAAAAAGAAAAGCAGCACCAAAAATAAATGTCCTAGGCATAGCTCTCACAGATTTCAAATTACCCAATTCAGTGTTTGAAGCCAATCTATACAGCTTTACCCATCCCATCCACTGCCTTCTCACACTGGAAAGATGTCCCCCTGTAAGATGTCTTCATGATGAATGAGCTAATGTTTATAAAGCACTTAGAGATCCTAGGGCAAGACACTACCTAATTATAAAGTATAGCTCTCATTATTAAATGGAAGCTATCCCCCCCCCCATGTTTTTTTGTTATCCATACCATTTCCATGTCATACCCTCCTGATGGTTTCCATTGCACAGTGGAATCAGCTTCTTAAAAATAAGGGTTTGGGAGGAGTAGGGAATGAGTGTTCAATAATTTTAAGTCACAGTGCATTGCACATGCCCAGAAAAGCCTAGATCACTTCCAAATTCAAGGACTAATAAAAATTGGAAGCACACCAGTAATTTTAAATTGCTTTGCACATTGAAGAGTGATTTAAAATCATTGAAGTGATTCAATTTTTTTTTATATGCACTTCAGTTTAGAAGTGAGTCAGTCAGACAGCATCATAGTGTAGAATAGAAGTCCAAGACATTGAATTAATGTTTAAAAGTTAGGAACTAGACTGAAACAGAACTGGAGGAACCAAGATCAAACAATCACCAGAGTCCATTGGGCCATTAGTTGAAGGATCATGTGACTATCTGGACACATTTTTCAAGGCCTGTCTTCTCGTGTCCATGGCCATCGTTTTCTTCTGAACAAACAGTATTTACAGTCATTAGTGCTAATTTATAAATGCATTACTTGTGCATTTTAACATTTCTCAGGTTCATTTTTCAGCAGTGTTATTTATTTTTGTCTGGCTATTTCATTTTTATTTGAGTAAAAATTTATGTAGAAATGTAACGGGAATTACAAATGCAATCTATATATGTAACTTAACATTGTCAGCCACATTACAAAAAGAAAGTTTTAAAACGTGAAATTAATTTAATAATGTACTTCACTTAATATATCCAAAAGATTGTCATTTCAATGTGTAATTCATATATAAAATTACTGAGATATTTCACATATTTTTCAGTTTTGTCTTTGAAACCTGGTGTGTATTTTACAGCTAATAGCAATTAGCTCAATTGGGAGTGGCTGCACTTGAAATGCTCAATAGCCACATGTTGCTAGCAGCTACCATATTGGACAGTGCAGCTATACATTATAAGCACCTTGCAGGTATGAACTATGTTTTCTATTTTGCAATCTCAATTATAATTTGAATTTGCATTTTTTATTTTTTACCATCTCTTTACTTTGTGGCTATAAAGTGCAAGTTTATTAGCATAAAAAGAAAACCAAACAAAGCAAAACCAGACAACCCAGTGATCATGCTTCAGGCCATATGCAGTCTGGCAATATGTATTCTACCTGAGCTGCATATAGGATTGAAACAGAAAGCTGACATATGGGGTTTCTTGAAGGCCTAGGGCTAAATTTCAGCATCTATGCACTTATGCATAAAATTCAAATATGGCCAAGGAAAAGACCTCTCTATTAACCATGACAGAAAGAAGAATAAGAAAATACAAAAATAATTTTTTGGTGGTCAAATTGAGCAAGAGTTTATTCACAGCTACAAACAAAGGAACATCATTTTCCCAGTAAAGACCCAGGCCAGTGATTGGTTCCTATCTCATGTCTCTGTTGGAAAAGGCATTCTATACTCAGGGGACAGATTTTTCAAAGCCTCCCAGGGCAGCACATAAGGATATGAGTAAATGTAAAAAAGATGGCACCACACAGTGTATGCATTGTCGGGAAAGCAAACGATTCTACGTGACTCAGAGCAAAGAAAGGATGTAGAAGGCCACACATGACAGTTTGATGGATCGAGATGGATGGGCAAAGAGAAACTCACTTAAAATTCTTCCTTTGAACATTCCTCCACTGAATAATTTCATAGAACTACACTGTATTTTTTCTCCTTTTTATGTCTGTTAATTATTTATTTGAGATTTGCAACGTAACGTATGTTCTTTATAGCAATGTTGAAAGTTGAATAAAGAATAATAAAAGATGACCTCTTTTCCCACCAGCCAGAGGAAATGATTTTAACATTTTGACTTATTTCCTTCTAGTCTTTCTTTTATGGATTTTTATGTAGTTGAGATATTATTGCGGTTTCTTCATTTTGCATTTTAATGTGAGCATTTTAATGTAATTAAAAACCTCTTAGTACACAATTGACTTGGTCACTCAATTACACTTTTTTTCCATTATAAATTATGTTGTAATAAACATTTTACACCTAAATTCTTTTCTACTTTGTAAGGGTTTTGAATTATATTACCATGCTCTCTTGGTACATTTTCCTTCTGATAGATATTTCTACCATGTTTGTCACACATTATAATATAAAACCAGAGCATCTTGACACCTTTATTTCTAGTCTTGTTCCAAAAGCACTGCTTTAATACCCCTTATGGTGTTTTGTTGATGATATTCCATAAGTTGATGTCAATAACTAGGTAAAATAATTCCCACCCTAGTAGCAACATGCCTTTAGCATCTACTTACCTATCTGTGAACAGATAGTAGAGAGAGGAGAGCCTTTGACAATATTTGCCTTCATTAAAATGTATTTTGCTTTAATTCCCACAGATAGATTGGTGGGAAAAAATTTTGGGGAAAGATTTCCTTTCCATATATTCTAAGAGAGCAGCATCTTACTTTTAATAACCTTGATTTTGATAATTTACTATGTTCCAAACATTTTATATTTTGGATTTTGTATGTCATCCTCATAATAACTATGAGGAAGAAACCATTGTCAATCCCTTTCTACTGTTAAGGGACTTTAGCCTTAGATATTGAGAATAAGAAATTTAGTCAAGTTACAATGCTATTAAGCAACAGTATCAAGATTTAAACCCAGACTCTGCAGAAAGTCTTTTTTTGTTGTTGTTAATCCTCACCCGAAGATATTTTCCCATTGATTTTTAGAGAAAGTGGAAGGGAGGGAGAGAGACACACAGAGAGAATGATCAATGTGAGAGAGACATCCATTGGTTGCCTCCCACACGTGCCCTGCCCAAGACACATTTACTGAATAAATGGTGTAGGTCAAAAATCTTTTAAGAGTGTGGAATTTTGCCAGTGTTGATGGTCTTATTCTTTTGAGTGTAATTTAGAATAATCACTCATGCCCTGGCCAGTGTCACTCAGTGGTTGAGCATCGTCTCATGCACCAAGAGGTCACAGGTTTGATTCCAGGTCAGGGGACATGCAGGAGGCAGCCAATTTATATGGATGTTTCTCTCTCACTGATGTTTCTATCTCTCTCTCTAAAAAAATTAATAAAAACGTATTTAAAAACAAAACAAAAAATCACCCAAAGAGGAGGAACTGAATCACTTAGTACTGTGAGAACTTTGGCTACTGAAATGACATTAAGGGTACTCTGGGTTATATTTGGCCTGTAACACAAAGCAAACATTTAGTCAACACTCTTTCAAAGATTTCCAAGCTGTTTTAAACCCCAAACCCATTTTTTAACAAAGGATTGATGTATAATAACTTTGTTAGAAATTATGTGAAACTTCATGGTTTCAATTGTTTTACTTTGATTTTTTTTTCCCAAGTGTAGCTCCGCGGATGTGAACCCACACAAACCAAAGCAAAAAGGGGTTTGCACAGAATCTTTGGAAACTGAGATGTGTGGTACTCACAGCTTCATTCAGCCACTCAAGGGGGCCAGTATGTCCAGCACTGCAATCTACCACATTAAGAAAAATGATGACTCCTCAGACAGTTGGAATAAAGTGTTTAAAAACTAAATAGCAAGGAAACTATTTAATGACTCTTGTGTGGGTTTATGACTTCTGTCTGTTTACGACTTCTGTGTGGTTTTTAAATAAGGATGGATGTGTTCTTTGAAGAGAAAAGATGTTGTGTGAAACCCCAGATGCTCAGGTTAATACCCAAGGATATAAAATATCTTCCTCACAGAGCCTTCATAGACTTAAACACACACACACAGGTTTTAAGTACAATGACTGAGAAACAAGCTTCCATTTGTTTTTGGATCATTCAGTGCTGGATGGAATGATACATTTTTAACAGTGTGTCTATTTTACTCTTGTTATTTGTTTAGCATTTCTTAGAAAGGACCACTTTGGAGGTTTTATTTGATTTCATGTTTGTTTCACAGGCAGTCAAGTTTGGCATTATTATTTATACTTAGTACCTTCCTTTTATACTACAGCCTTGCTACACCCAAGTGAAATTAATGTGGGAAAAATGCAGCTGAACATAAAAATAATAATGGAAAGTGGTTAGGATTAGGAACATTGTATATTTATTTATAGAAACACATTATATGTATTACATGTATGTACATATATACATATATATGTATGGTATATTCTTTATGTATGTAAACATATACATATATACACATATGTGTTTAGTGTATATGTATATCTCTATATCCTAAATAATAAAAACCTAATATGCTAAGTGTCCATCCGACCAGTTGTTCGACTGTTCGGCCAGTCGTTATGATGTGCACAGACCGCCAGGGGGCAGATGTTCCAACTGGTAGATTAGCTTGCTGCCTGGGGTCCGGCTGATTGGGACTGGGTGAGACAGGCCAGACATGTTCTAGAGCCCTCCGCGGTCCCTCCCCTTGCACCCTATCGCAATCTGGGACCCCTTGGGGGATGTCGGAGAACTGGTTTTGGCCCCATCCCCTCAGGCCAAGCCGAGGGACCCCACTGGTGCACTAATCCGATGCCTCTAGTATTTAGTATATTTATAAGTATGCTTATGGAAATTTTCTAAATCAGCTCCATATAGAACTTTCTCTTCCTCTTTTATATCCCATACCTTCTCTTTCAGAAGTATACTGATACTATTTTTCAAAGTATACTTAGACAAAGAATAATTTTTTTCTCATATCATTTTTACGGGTTGCCCAAATGTTTGCAATAAGAAGCACCAGCTTTCATAGAAATATGAAGTATTTTGCTAATCATTCATTACAGGAATGCTCCACAGTGATGCCATTTGAATGCTTTAAATGGCTCACTGTGGTAGCCATGCAGAGATGGGGAATATACTGGGTCAGGCCTAGCCAGTCTGTAACTAAGTAGAGACATTCAGAAAAAAAATGATAACTGGTACAAAAGTTGATGAAGTGGCACCAAAAAGGTATTCTGAAAATTGTAGTTCAATGAGGGATTAAATGTCTTAACAAAGACATTTGATAGATACCAAAGAACAGTTGCATAATTTCTACCCACATTTAACTACTTTTATTGACTTAAATGTATCATTCATGTTATAATTGATGCTCAGAATAAATTCTTTCCAAATCTACTATGTATTTAAATTTTGCTTTGGTGCCATTAGAAGTCTAGGTCAATTCAAGTCAGATTAAGGTGGGTAGGGCAGCTGGTTTTTAAGAGAGACGAGAATCACACCTTGGTACAGGGTGTGTGTTGTGTGTGAGGTGGTAAAAATCTAACTAGGAGAGTAAAATCCAACATGGAAAACCCTGGGTGGAACCACAGTGGAACAAATGGCTTCTAGGAATCACCTAAAAATCTCTTCTGGGACAGACACATGAAGTATAAATGATTCATTTAGACTTGGTCTTACACCTCAGGTGGTATTGCATGTATTTATTAAATATTTCATTTTAATTCTTCTATAAAATGGGTAGTAGGGTCAACTAGAGCTTTGAGAAATTTTAGACCAGACCTGGCATTGCTCAGAGGTACCTCAGAGAATACTGTAGTAAGGGGTGGAATGGGGCAGGAAGGAAGGAGAAGAACAAAAATGAAGTTCTCTGGATAGTCCACCCTTCCGTCATCTAGAGTAACTCCACATAATATGTCATTGAATAAAGGGCTTTATCATTCAAAGTGCTCTAAGGGCCTCTGCTTTAGAAATTTTATTTATGTGGACATTGAAGTAGTGCCACATACTTCTCTGATACTAAAACCAGCCTACATGAGTATTGGATCACCAACCTAATATGAAACTATGCCTCAAAGAGGCTATTCAGACTTAAGTGGGTCAGAGGTTTTTGTTGCCATGCTCCAAAGGCATACGTTTGTCTTGAATAAAGTGATCAGTGTCTTGATAGGGTGGTTAAAAAGGACCAAATCATTGAAGACCAAGTCTTGGCTTAGATTTTAGAAGGTTGATCGTTTCATAATTATTTTTAAGTGTATAGTGAAAGGACTGGGTAATTTTATGTTCATATTGTTGATGGGTGATTTTAGTGTTCAGATTTTTATTTTCCAAAAACTTTTTCAAGGACTTTGGGTTACCTTTATGATCAGAAAAATAATGAAATCATAAATGTTTTGAGATCTCCCTTGGTTTATGCTTGAAAAAAAATCTGGTTCTCATCTAGGTGATCTAATAAAGCAAGGGCCCTTCAATGGCAATTACCTGATTGAGAAGACTAAATAAAAAATGCAAAGAATTCTCATAAACCTCTCTAAGTACTCTAGAAAAACAAGCAAAGACATGGGCCAGTTGTTACGAAGAACTTATCCTCCTGAGTTAGGAGTTGTACCTGTTTGCTATAATTCACATTCTTGGTTAAAAAGAAAAAAGTAGCAAGTCTTTGTAAACAGATAGTGAGTTAGCTGGGAATGGGCAGACTTTGGTAGAATTATGTCATGTTCCATGTAATGCAGAAAGTGGAAAGAAAAAAAATATTTTTGTATGCTTAGTCAGTACCACATATTCAATAATGATGTTAGAGATACTACCAATAATCTCTTACCAACAATAAATAGAAAGATTTTTATAAGCTAAAAATCCAGCTACACAGAAAACAGGAACTTAGTGCTGAATTTATATCAAGGAATTTCTGAAATCAAGTGCAAGAAAGGTGGGGAGGTCAAGGAAAGGACTGTATTCAGGTATCAGAAAATGGAAGCATGGGTTCCTTCCAGGAATATCTCAGCAAATTCTGCCACATTACTTTCTGTTTCTATGGGATTATTATTATTTAATTTTCCTCTTCTATAGCAACTTTTGTCTAATGGCAATGCTTTTGTTCCACAACACTGCTTAGCTCCAGACACTTCTATTCACACATGTTCCCGGATTATCAAGTTCAGGGACTTCTCATGAGGCCACAATGGATACAGCCATATTTCA
Organism: Myotis brandtii; assembly: GCF_000412655.1. Taxonomy (NCBI): domain Eukaryota; kingdom Metazoa; phylum Chordata; class Mammalia; order Chiroptera; family Vespertilionidae; genus Myotis; species Myotis brandtii. The sequence goes on from NW_005371410.1 coordinate 1,221,388, forward strand.
AATATGTCCTCCTATGTACACTTATTAATATTGTTGCATATTTCTTGTCACTCTCAAAGTCTCTAAGGCTTTGGTGATATCTTTTCTTCATTTATATCATATTACAAAAGAATTGCCTCTCAAATACTACCATAATTATTGACTTTCATAATGGCCACTTTAATTGAAATCATTTGGGATTTCCCAAAGGTAGTCATTCAAGTGCCATATAAAAGAATGACCTATTAGCAGCTTTAGAATGCTACACATTATTAGCAAGGGGAATTCCCTTTTCATCCATCTTAAATCCCAAGGATTATATCATTTCAACAGGAACAAATCTATTTCTCTTCAGGATTCCATTAACTAACACTTGGGCTTACCTACTACACACCTTATTAATACACATCTCATGCCAGGTTTATTATTAATTCAGAGTTTGTATGTGAGCTTGGTTATCATTCACAATAAAAAGATTAATTTATTCTTAGAATTGGAGATTGTTAATGAATGCTAAAATTCTCATTGGAATTCTGTATTTCACAGACATCCTAATAAATTGGCAGGTCTTGTAATTCTAAGTGAGATGTCATAAAAACATTCTCTCTTTGGTAGGAAGAATTTAGAACCAATTACTTTAAAATATCTTTAAGTAGAACTTTACTAAAAAAGAATCCTACTGAACTATTTTTGCTTTCAATTTATATGGAATAAGCAATCTCTAATAACTTGTTCTTTCAACATATTTATTGAAATATTTTTTGAGTGTGTAAAATATTGTTTTAGATCTTAATAAGATCATGAGTTTTTTTTTATAAAGAAATAATTTCAATATATGTCCTAGTATTTAGTACAAATTTATTTACATTCTTTCTCTTACTAAGTTAAGAAATTAGGCTGATTTATTTTCAAGAAGAATTTCAGCAGCAATATTGAAACAGAAAGTGATTACTCTGAATTAACAACAATAAGAACATAATTAACCAGAATTCCTAATGAAAGTGCTCCTTCTTGGGCTAATTGTCATTTTACTCTTCTTGGTGCCATAGGACCTAAAAGTGAACTAATTGTAAGCTTTGTAGTTGTTAGGAAATAAAAGAGATGGCCTGGAATCAGTGTTAGAGTAAGCTATTCATACTTACCTTCTTAATATATTTTATTGATTTTTTTACAGAGAGGAAGGGAGAGGGATAGAGAGTTAGAAACATCGATCAGCTGCCTCCTGCACACCCCCTACCGGGAATATCCCCACAACCAAGGTACATGCCCTTGACCGGAATCAAACCTGGGACCCTTCAGTCCGCAGGCCGATGCTCTATCCACTGAGCCAAACCGGTCAGGGCCATACTTACCTTCTTTTTCACAGATATATATTGTTGTAATCACTCATTATTCAATTCAGGAATCTTTTACCTTATCAGGTTCTTCAGTGTTATGATGTCTTCAATACGCAAAATTTCTATTGTTCCATATACCATGGGTGGGCAAAAGTAGGCTTACAGGTGTGAGTGGCACTCTTTTGATTTAATAAAACTATTGTAATAATCATAACCTACATGTCTTTTCCATACAGACAACTGTAAACCTACTTTTGCCTGCCCCTGTTAAGACTTTCTAGAGCTTAGATAAGGTTTTAAACTCCACAACGTAAATGAACAAATAGTCCTTTAGACATTTACTGATACTATAGCATATGTTACTTAGGTTCTTGTTTAACAGCTCAGTAATTTATTTTATTTTTGAGTATATGTTCCGCTTAATTGACTATTTCATCACTAAGGGTTTGTACAGAGTGCATATTTATATAACTACTACATTCTATACAATAAATACTTGGAAAGTCTAACCAATTTAACCAATGTCTTCAAAATAGTGCAAATGTGTTCTAAAATAGACCTAAATATTTAAGTCTACAAAATGATCTGCTATTCAAAGATCCTAAAGTTTCATACATGTTTGCCAGACAGAAGATAACATAAAACTTAAAAGGATTCTACATTTTTTGAGGTTTGTCAGCATAAACTCAACTTGTGATGTTATTTCAATTTTATTTGCTGAATTTAATCCGTATTACTTTTACTTACTTGAGATTGAAATGGTATTCTTTGGCCCCTTTGTGAATATATTTTTAAAAACAGTAGTAGATAACAGCTCTTTCAAAATAAGAAAGCTTCGAGGAAGCTTTAAACTTACATTAGTTTATTGTTCTGTTATTTTGTGTTTATCTCTTATTAGCTCTTTCTATTCCAATGGTTGTTGATTATTCTTATCAAATAGCAAATTTTATGCTTGGGTTTTTGGAAATGTGAGCAATGAGCAAGGGATTTATTTACCTCCAAATGTTCATTTGTAATGGATTGAAAACATTACATTCATGTTAATTTTAAATGAGCACAAGCTTTTCACATTTTTTTGGTAAGTCTTATATTAATTCTAACTTTTTCAGGAAAGAGGGAGAGGGAGAGAATGAAAGTTTTTAAGAGAAAATATGATTATTCCTAAGACCTCTTCTTGGAAGAAAGATGCTGGCATTACACAAGCCAATAGGTGATTTTCCTTTGCAAACTGAGTCAGGAAATGTCAATTCCATTGCAAAAGGAAAACTTAAATTTGAGAGCAGGATGACTATGCAAAAATCAACGTGAAGCTTCTTTCAAAATATTTGATTATGTGCCAGAGAAGAATAGTATTAGAAGAGTCAATTGAACAAAAGAGTAAGAAAATTTCCTTTGTTATATCAAATCACACATTGAAAAGTACACTCTACACATAGCATCCAAGTCAAAAGAGTTTGATTTAGAGAAAAAAAAAGGTAGCTGCTACATAACCTCTTAAAACACAGATGAGATCGATGGGAATGCAAATAAAACCACACAGGACCCATGCCTCCAGCATTGGTGCTAGGAACCCGAGAATATTATGAAGTGTGCATTGCCTGTAAGTAGAGAAATGCATACCAAATTCCAACAGAGCTTCCCTTGCCTCTGCAAGTCTATAGTTGAAGAGAGAAGGGAGGAAGGGATCTTTGGCTATTTCATGGGAAAAAGTAGATAAAAGTCATTTCAAAAGAAAAAACCATTCTCAGAAAGAGAGAGAGATCAGTCCTAAATAGTGAAATGCTGAACACATATCTGGGCCGGGATCGGTCACAGCGTTATGTACGTACAGAGAAGGGGCTTAAAAGTGAGCAGAAATAGAGGCTGAAGCCTCAAAGACATATTGTTTCTGGGAGATAAGGTTATAAATACCGAAAGAATGTGACCTGTAGAAATGTGGCAGTGAAGAGAAAGAGAAAGTAAAGGAAAAATTATGAGCCCTGAAGAAAATACAGATAACATTAAGAATGACAACCTCTCCCCTATTCCTCCACACACAAAATCATCCATTAATAAGTTGCATTTTATTATATTAACAGAAGAGGGAGCTTTTGAAGGAGGACCCATATCCCACTACCTAGAAATAGAAACCAACTTTTTACAAACTTACTTTAAGTAGAAAGACAGAAAATAAGAATTTGAATATTTTAGATGATGAAAATTTTATTCTCTAATAATCATGAAGCAGAAGAGAAGTGCTGTAGCACAGTACTCCCAATTTAAATATTCTCAAACTTGCACTAGGATAGACATACACACATATGTACACATATATATGCACATATAGATGTATTTCTTAGTGTAATAGATACATATCAAATCTATAATAAAAATTCAAATACTGAAAAAAGAACTGGACAATAATAGAATGGCAATAAGTGCAGTGAGAATTGATACAATTCAGGAAAGAAATTAAAGAAACAAAATTATCTCAGAATCTCAAAAATAAAGAATAAATTACAAAGTGACCAAAGGAGAATAGATTCAAATAAAATTTTATAAGGGACATTGAAGAATAGCAGGAAAACTATGTAGAGAATAAAAATAAACTTAAAAAAGAAGTGAAAGCAGTGAGAGAAATAGTGCTTAAAATGAAAGACATAAAAAGAAGAAATGACATTTGTATAATTGAATCCTGAAGGAAGAAAAACAAAACAATTAATTAAACTATAACCTCCCACATAATACAGAAATAAGAAAACAGACATGTGCATATTATTACAAGGGCCCACCATGTATCTGGGAAAATCTATTTGACAAGAGATATCCCAGTAAAATTGTTAAAATTTAAAGACACACACATAAAAATTCTTGGGGTCTTTAAGAAAAAGAACAAATTATTTAAAGAGCTGAAAATTTAGGCTGGTTTTAGATTTTCAAGAGTAACATGCAAAGCACAACATCAATGAAGTACATTAAAGACACTCAAAGGAAATTTATGTCAAGGACTTTACATGTTACCAAGCTTTCTTTCAAATATCATAGTTTCAACACGTAAGAATTCAGGGAATAATTTATCCATAAACGCTCCATAAGTAATCTGCTAGAGGTAGATCTTTATCTGACCAAGAGATGACTGGGATAACTTAGATAAAAGGACTAATGGTGAGTATTTAGTATATGCAATTTTAGATGTAACCATAAAATAAGAGTGGGGATATGGTGAAATGATACCATGTAAATGCTGTATGCTCTCAAAAATAGACAAAAATACAACCTTGAAAATGTGAAGAAGATGGAGAAAGAGGAAAGTAGAATAAGATCAGTAATCCCACCATATGGAAAAAAGGTGAGGCTGAAAAGAAACAATCTAACACTGACAAATCATTTAGAAAACAGTTAAGAGGGGGCCATAGGCATTGCACCAGGTAAAAGTACAAATGTAATCACCAGAACCAAGATAAAAAACTTTCTTAATAACCAAAGAAATAAAGGGAAAATTTTAAAAAAGAGCAAGAGGGAAAAGCTGGTGCTGAATAGACAGACCTTTCTTGCACCTCCTCCCAGGGCCAGACTGGAAAAAGGCATTGCACCAGGCAAAAGTACAAATGTAACCACCAGAACAAAGATAAAAAAAACTTTCTTAATAACAAAAGAAATAAAGGGAAAATTTAAAAAAAGAGCAAGAGGGAAAAGATGGTGCTGAATAGACAGACCTTTTTGCACCTCCTCCCAGGGCCAGACTGGAACTGAAACGAAATTGGGGAACATTTTCCAGGAATTTCCAACCGAGGTGCAACTGTGGAGGAGACTTATATCAAGGAAAGACAGAAAACGCCTGGAGACTGGTAGGAAGGGCAAGGCCACGAGAAGAGCTGACCCAGCTCCCACGGTGGCAGGCCGAGAGTGGAGAGGGATCTCTCGGCTACGGGAGGGTTATTTGCCTGAGAAGATCAGATGGAGGCCAGGAACTCAGGCTGGCTCCACAGCCCAGGCAGCAGAGCCCACATAACATCCAGCCATGCAAGGTGGCCGGGCTTCTGGCTGCGGGGAGACCAGTGCTGATTAGACTGGAGCCCATCAGAGATAAAGCCTCGGTTCTTTAAAAGAACAACCAGAGCACAGGATTTTCATTGGCAGCTGCTCATCTGAGGCTTTGGTGGAGGGAGGGAGGGCAGTGCAGACTAGAGGTGCCTAAGGAGAGGCTGGGGTGGGAGGCATTGTGGGGAGACCTGGAAAAGCAGCAGCTGGGAGACCTGCATTCAGGCCTACCCCTCCAAACAGAAACTGCCATTGTTTTTGCGAGAGGCGCTTGGCCCTTCCCAGAAGCCACAGCTCAAGAAACGGAAAAACCCCCACCCTAGGTGATAGAGCCCACCACCCCCTCAGGAGCCCTGCCTGCCACACCCTGCATCTCCCCCTTCGCAGAGGAGACAGCAGCAGAGGCGAAGCCTACGGGTTTGACAGGCTCAGGGAGTATCAGAGACTGGATTGGGGGTCGGGTTGTCTACCCCACTATTCTGGTATCTAACAGGTGCTTCCCACACACGGGAGAGCTTATAGAAACTCCCGGTATCCAGCTGATCCCACTGGAATGCATACGATGATTTTCACCCAGCGACATATTCTAGAGTAGACCCTCTCAGAGGAGTAGCTCTGGGGTGGGGAGACCCACCCACCACTGTCCCTGCAATCTGAACAGCACCTCCCCCTCACAGGAGACCCAGAGGTCTATACTCTTGAGGTCACCTAAAGCCCTTTCAGGGATAGACTTTTGAGTAGTGAAGATTGATAGATGGCTGGCAGGTGAAGGTGGGTGAAGACGGAGCCCGGGGAACCCTGGGAAGTTTGCTGACGCAGCCCTAGGCCCCGTGCCAATAACAAAGTGGCCTCAGAGCGCAGCGTGGTCCCTCCCACGCACAGCCAAGTCCTTTGAAGACAGACACAAACTGTGGATCGCTTGGAGCTTCAAGCAGGTGGCTGAAGACAAAGGAGGGCAGTTTCTGACAGTGGTTAGCATCTAGTGCCTCTTGGGAAGCTAAGAATTAGCAGGAAAAATAAGTCAGCCACAGTCATCAGAAGATTAGGCTCCAAAGGGAGCTTCCAGGAGGCACTAAACTCTGCTGAGTAGAACACCACTTCACTCTTTTTTCCTTCCTTTTTTTCCCTTTTTCTTTATCTTTCTGCTTTATTGATTTGTTATTACTTTAGCCTCTATTTTTTCTTTCATGTACTAGTATGCACCCAATACAGGAGCATATATATATATATATATATATATATATATATATATATATATATA
>NW_005371410.1:1228043-1232331 GCF_000412655.1 Myotis brandtii
AGGACTTTAAGGGAGAGATGGTCAGCAATACAATCACAGTAGAGGATTTTAAAACCCCACTAACATCACTGGATAGATCTTCTAGACAAAAAAAATCAACAAGGAAACAGTGACCCTAAATAACTAAAAAAATTACAAAATAGAACTACCTTATGAATCAGAAATTCCACCTCAGAGTATTTATATGAAGTAAACAAAAACACTAACTTCAAAAGATATAGGCACCTCCATGTTCTTTGAAGCATTGTTTACAATAGCAAAGACATGGAAGCAACTTAAATGTCCATCAATGAATGAATGAATGGATAAAGAAGATACTTATCATTCAGTTATATAAAAAGAATAAAATCTTGGATGGACCTTGAGGTTATTATGCTAAAAACAAATACCATATGATCTCACTTATGTATGGAATCTAAAAAAAACCCCAACAAACCCACAAAAAGCAAATTCAGTTATAGAGAAGACTGATTGGTAGTTGTAGGACTTGGAGGAGGAATAGATGAAATAGGTGAAGGGAATTAAAAGGTACAAATTTTCAGTTATAACATAAATAAGTCATGGGGATGTAATGTACAGCATGACAGCTATAGTTAAGAATATTGTATAGCACACTTGAAAGTTGCTAAGATAAAATATTAAAAGTCATCATAAGAAAAATAATTTTGTAATTATGTAAGGTGACAGATATGAACTAGTCTTATTGTGGTGATCATTCTGCATTATATATAAGTATCAAGTCATTATGTTGTACACCTGAAACTTATATAATGGATGTCAATTATACTTCAAGAAAAAATGAAAGCAGGGCTTATAATCCTGACATCAGATAAGGAAATTTCAGACCAAAAAGCATTAAGCAAGATTCTTTGTAATTCTAAAAGCTGACTTTATAATGTACATCTAACAGTTATGCATATCTCTGAGTCAAACAAAAATAAATACACTGATAATAGGATATTCTGACACTCCATCCTTAGTGTAAAACAGGTCAACTGAATTAACAATTAAGGCTATACAATAGAAATTAACAAGATAATCAATAATAAGATCTTATGCAATATAGCAAACACTACACCCTGATAATAGAGAATATATCTTTTTTGCAAGTATACATAGGATTTCCACAAAAATTGATCATATAACAGATTACTCAGAAAATTCTATAAATTATTGAACATTTAAATATTAAAGGCAACATTCTCTAATTACAATAGAATAAAGCTGAAAATAAAATATTAATTAAAGCCCATTTCACTTGGAGATTTAAAAATATTTTTACTCTTAGCTAAAGGGAAAATGCAAACCAAATTAAAGTATTTTAAAAAATAATGAAATTCTATATACTTAAATTTATGTTATTCATTTAAAGTAGCAATTAGAAAACTATTCATACTTTTAAACATCTATATCAATATAAATAAAAGAATACAAATAAATAAGTTCCATTTCCAACTCAAAAATCTAGAGAATTAAAACCAAAGTAAACAAAAAAGAAGCACAAAGAAACAATCAATAAAGATAAAAACAGCAATTAATGAGATAGAACACAAGAAAACAGTAGGTCACTTTAATAAACCAAAGCTGTGTTTCTTTGAAAAAAGTCAACAAAACACAAAGGTGCTATTTAATCAAGAAATAAGGGGGAAATCACAAATATACAAAACAAGAAATGACAAGGAACAAATAACTATTGATTCAGAAGAAATATTAAAGAGTATTAGGAAATCACTTTGCACACCTCAATGCAAGTAAATTTGAAAAACTAGATGAAGTATATGGTTTCCAAGAAAAATAGAGTTTACCAAGATTACCCATAAAGATATTTTTAAAAGGAGGAATTATTCCACAAAAAAGACTTTGCCCAAATATCTCATAATTTTTGCTAAGCTCTTAGTGACTAGCTAGTTCCAGTGCTATATAAAATGTTTTAGAGCATAAAAATGGAGACATTGAAAATCTTTTATAAAGTGAGTATAACATTGATATTTAGATCTCATATTGATAGAGAAAAATATTATAAACCAAAATCACTTATAAATATTATACAAAATCCAAATATAGTATCAGTAAATAGAAAATTATCCAAGAAAATCTATATCTATCTCTCTATCTCTATCTCTATCTCTATCTCTATCTCTATATCTATATCTATATCTATATCTTGGCATGGAACAAAGGAAGGCCCCTGCCAGCAGCTGGCAGCCAGGAAAGGAAGGCCCCGATTGGCCCTGATCACCAGCCAGGCCTAGGGACCCTACCCATGCATGAATTTTGTGCACTGGGCATCTAGTATTAGATAATGACCAAATGTTATTTATATCAAGATTGCAAGGAATAAGAGATTTGATAATGAGGTAGAAAATTATTTGACAGTTTTCATAGATACTGAGAAAAACCTTAACAAATTGTAACATCAATTATTAATAAAAATCCTTGAAAATATAAGAATAGATGACCAATGATAAAATGATTCAATTATAAAGCCAGCATGCTACTTAATAGAAAAGAATTCATGTCAAGATTAGGAAGAAGTCAGTAAGTCCACTAGTTGCACTACATTTTATATTTTTCTAGTTATTAGCAGTTGTACTTAAATAATAGAAAACTATTAGAGGCAGACAGATTGATAGAGTGAAAGTCTTTGTAGATGGAATGATAGTATACCCATTGGAAAACCCTAAATAATCAATGAGAAAACTAATTGAAACAATAAAATAATTCATCACTGTAGCAGGCTCTAACATTTACATGCAAAAACCATTAGTCTTCATACATAGTAACAATAAAAAAATGATATAATGGAAGAGAAAAAACATTATATTGACAACAATAAAAATGATAAAGTATAAATTTAAAAAGGTAATGTAAAAAAACATGAAAATATCTATAAATCACACCTTAAAAACAAAAACTACACTTGAACACATGGAAAGGATAGCTCAACATCAACAAGGTGTTCCTTTTTCCCAGTTTGTGAATTTAATGTGTTCCTAAACCAACAAGCTTTATCTCTAAAGCTAGAGAATTGATACAGAAGCTATTATGAAAAAGTGAACATGCAAGATTATTATGGAAAATACTAAAAAGAGAAGATTTGGGGGTATGGGTAGTGTTACTCCTGACAAGTATTAAAATGTACTACAAACCCTCTGTAATTAAAATAGTGTGGTACTGGTACTTGAGTAGACAGAAGACATCCAGAAATAGACTCAAGTTCATATGGGAATTTGGGATCTTTTGATAAATGATGTTGGAACAATTGGCTGGATAATCAGAAAAATAATTTTTAAAACACCCATCCCTTAAACTATACAAGATAACAAACTCCAAATGGATTAGTTAAATGTAAATGTAAAAATTAAATTGTACAAATATGAGAATAAAGCAATAATACCCATGCTAATCGGAAAGCTTTAGAACTATGATTCAAAATACAGAAGCAATGAAAGATTTATACATTTACTACCTAAAAAATTAAAGCATTTGCATGCATTTGTCTAAAGACAAATAGCACATTCAGAAATAATATTTTAAAGATATATCCCAGTTAAAGACTAATGTTTGCAAAACAAATAACTTTTTAAGATTGAAATAAAAAAGACTAAAATTAAAAATGAGCAAAGCATCTAAACAGATATTGTTTTAAAAGATATTAAAAATGGCCCTGAAATCTATTAAAAGATGTTCAACTTCATTCATAAAAAATACAAATTTAAAACTATAGCAGTCAGAATATCTCTCTGGTAAAATTCAAAAGGTTGGCAATATCCTATTAGTGAAGATATTGGAAACAGTTTTTCTCATTCATTGCCGGTAGCAAAGTAAAATGGGGCAACCCTTTTGGAGGAAAATCTGACGGTATCTAACAAAGCCACAAATGCACTTGACCCAGAAATTCTACTTCTAGGAATTTAGCCTGAAGACACAACTCTAACAAGCATCAGTTGCAATCACAAACTACTGTCAATTCTTAATTGCCCAAGCAAAGAAGATTGGTTGAATAAACTATGGTACACACACACACACACACACACACACTGAAGTACGATTCAAAAAAGAATGAGGAAGATCTCTTTGAATTGATAGAGACAGATTTCCCATCTCTATTGTTAAGGGGAGAAAAGCAAAGTACAAAAAGAATTCCTATAGCATGCTACTCTTCATGTAAGAAAGAAGAGATAAGTGAACATGCTTATTTTTGTGAAAAGAAACAAAGGAAAAGATAAAGCAGAAACTTATGGAACTGATTTATTGTGAGGAAATTATAGAGGAGAGAATAACTTTC
>NW_005371410.1:1232516-1235808 GCF_000412655.1 Myotis brandtii
ATATAAGTAGATATATATGTATATTTTAAATTTTGACTTTTGGAATCAAGTAAATATTCTGTATTGTAAAAATAAAAAGCAAAACAAACTAAATAAAACTAACAAGGTAGGAGTAAGATCCTAAAATTGAACGCAAGGTGAAGTAAAAGAATTCAACTTATTTAAAACAAACAAACAAAAAGATACACTTAAGGGGAAAAATAGCTAATGTAAGTGACTTTTGAATATAATATTTTGACTACATACCTCTAGTCTTTAAAACAAAGAAATGCAGACAAATCTCGAACTCTTGTAATAGGGATGTTTGCTGCAGAAGTGCCTTCATCAAGGAATCAAAATTGACGTCATTAATAAAGAGCACAGAGACATCGTATTCCGCCTGATATAATAAACTGGATGGATATATTGCTTATGTAATATTCCAGGCAAAATGCGTAACCTGACCATAATGAGGAAACAACAGAAAAACTAAAATAAAGAGATTTGTATAAAACAATGGTTCCATACTTTTTCAATATTTTTTTATGCTAAAGGAATGAAACACAAAGACATCGAATTGACTGTTTCAGATTAAAAGATCCCAAAGAGATCCTGATTGCATCCTGAACAGCATAAGATTTTTATGAAGGAAATTATTGAAACAATTGAAGAAATTTAAATATAGGCTATATATTAGATAACATTAATCAGTGTTAAATTTTCTGGATTCAAAAACTTGTTTTTAGGAAATAAACACTAATGTATTAGGTGTTAACTTATACAATATGTGCAATTATTCCAATATAGTTTAGAAAAATATAAAATATCTACAGAGAGAATGATAAAGCAATATGACAAAATGTTAAAACTTGGTGAATCTGGGTAAGAATATGCAAAGGTTCTTTATGCTTTTCCTATAATTTTTCTGTGTTTGAAATTATTTTGAAAATAACGTTTAAAACAAATAGCATAGAAGACAGTATTTGTAACACTTAGGAACATGATTCTTCATTCTCTTCCTACTTTAGTACTCTTTGATGGGGTTGCACCTGTTTACTCAACAGTAATGGTGAGATTTTTGTTTTTGTAAGTGTCCACATTCATAACATTAAATTATGAAACAATTCGAAATGTATTTTAAAAGTTATATATGTAGGTGTCCCTCTAATTTTAGAAGTAAAGGATATTGTCTTTTAAAAACTTTGACACATGTAGTCATGGCTCAGTGGTTAAGACAATGAACTAAACAACTTGAAAAATATAGTAAAGTATACAAAAGAGACAACAACAATTATTGGGTAATGTTTTCAAGAAGGATAAGAGAATTAAAAATGTTTTAAATTTAAAAAATATATATTTTTATTAATTTCAGGGAGGAAGGGAGAGGGAGAGAGCGATAGAAACATCAGTGATAAGAGATAATCATTGTTTGGTTGCCTCCTCCATGCCCCCTACTGGGGCTCGAGCCTGCAAACCAGGCATGTACCCTGATTGGGAATCGAACTGTGACCTCCTGGTTCATAGGTCAACGCTCGACCCCTGAGCTATCTATGCCAGCCAGGCTGCATTTCTTGGTTTGCAAAGAAAGATCTATTTAGAAAAGATCAGAAAGGAAAATGTTGACTTATTGATGAAAATAAATCCACTGCATTTCAAAAATAGGAAATTTGCACTTGAATTTACAAAATTTTTCTTCCAGAAAGTGAATTCCCTTACAAAAAATGACAGACAATTTGCTGATACTCAGCTGTATTAAGTAGATAAATCAATAATTATCTAAAGCCTGAGTAGCTTGTTGGCACAAATTTGCATGACCTTATTTTTACTTAAAATGTATCAAGATTTGTTCTGGCATTTAAAAAGAAACAGTTTGAAGCTGTCAACCAAAAAAATCTATACAAACTAGTGAAAATCAAATTATTCAGTTTTTTATTTGAAGGGGTGGAGGGCGGGTGGAGGTAAAGAAATAGATGAGAATTTGCCGGGAAGCTGTACAAAGCTGAAGATGGTGATTGAGAAACAACCACCCCGCACTATGTAAAGATGTAAAAACACGCCTTATCCGAACCAGGCCCACAGCCAACTGTGGGTTTAAGTGTAGAGGAGAGCCGGGCCACGTTCCCTGGACCCTTTTTACTGTCAGACCCTTCCCCTGGAGTTCATGCTTTTGCTGCCATGGGGTGAATTAGAAAAAGGGCCAAGGGTTCCAGGCCCAGGACCTCCTAAGCAGTACATCTGTCATGGATCACATTATAGAATAGAAATGTTTGTTTTTGATCCTATTCATTTCAACTGGCAGGCAGTTATTATTAGAATGAAAAATTAAGCCATTATGCCTTGCAAGCCTTGCTGGCTCTATCAAATTGATGGAGTTAATACAGCAAATTATTTTTCATAGCTGATAAAAACAGCTGTATGTAGACAGCTGGTCTTTTCTTAAGTGGTAGGAAGAAGCAGGGGATGGCAGCCATGCTGGGATGGCTCACGCCAAGGTGGAGGCATCCGCCCTGATTGCTGGTTTGGCAACACATGAAGAGATAACACTGTAAGTGATGGTAGGGTGTTCTGAAGGGGTTTTTTATTTTTATTAGTGTTCCTATGGGAAGGAAACAAAAGCCATACCATCACATGTTCTAAAAATAAGCTTCTGTATTCCTGAAGTAGCACTGTTATTTATAGGCCTGCCACTTTTCTGTTATTTAGTGAATGTTTCAATGAACATGTCTGCCACAAAAATATTCAGGTAGCAATTACAACTTTTCAGAAACCAGTGAATTGCAAGTATACCTACTTCCTATTTATAAACCATCCCTCCAATATCTTTAGAAGCTGCTCATTACTTGAAAAAGATTTGAGTTATTAAAAAACGCAAGCCGCAATATGTACTGATGTGGCACTTCGAGTTCCAAGAGTTGTGTAGTGATAACTTATTCAGGCCACCTCTGTAAAGGTCACGTTGATGATGATACCCAAAAGACCAGGTGTCTAGGGCAACCTTGACTGAACCAGCACCTTAACACCTGGGAATTTTTCAAACCAAATTCTTGAATCTTTTCTTTTCACATCGAATAATACCCAAATGCCAACAACAGTAATGTTTTAATCCTATTCGAAAAATTTAGGTTGTGTCACAGATTCTCCTGTGTGTGTGTGTGTTATACATGAGTGCCTATTGTTCTATTTTTGTTGAGCTTTTTGAGTTACTTTATTTTTATTCTAGTTTCCATGAGAATGGTTTATGGTAACACAGGTTGCCTTGGTTGTCAGAAACTTGCTTAGCTTTCCGGAGGTAAAATTTAAGTTCTGTTTTGCC
>NW_005371410.1:1235979-1273216 GCF_000412655.1 Myotis brandtii
CATTTTTGATGTATCACTGAGGCTAGAATTAAAAAGTAAATACACTGATGCAATTAATAAAACCAGCTCCTGATGCAAATCTAACTGCTTACTGCTTATTTTCTTTTAAAGGTGTAGTAGGTAGGCTTGGCTAAGAAAGAATAGCCTCCTGAGGTATAGGTCCCTGGAGGAGAGAGGTTTATTTATTTATTTATTTTTGTCCTTCAAAGATAAACTTACCATCAGAAAAGAAGCAAATGGGCTGCTCTTGGAGACAATGGAAAGGCTTTTGAAGAACAAGAATATGAATCAGTTGTGGGATTTTTTGATGTGTCACACTTCATATTTCATCATACAAATTGCTTTATTTCATTGCTGCCATTCCATTTCACAGATGAGGAAACCGAGACACTCATTAAAATTATGTGCAAAGGTCACACAGATAGTAAGTGACCCATTAAAATTCTGACCCAAGCAGCCTGACTCCAGAGACATCATCCCTAACCACCACGATCTGAAACTGCTTTCCCACCACAAAGGAACCTGTTTGATGGAGGCAATGGCTTGAGGTGGCCAGTTTTACAGTCCAACATGTTAGTGAGGACCATTGGCTGGTCTCTAATAAGAACACTGGCCCCAAAGGCTCCCATTTGCTCCTCCCCAGGCCCCCTCTGCCTCCTCCATCAGTCTCTGCGGTTCTGTGGCACTACTAGAGCATCTCTGCGATGGCTCTCATTTCAGCTGGAGTGTTATGTCTTAGACTTGGAGGAGCTTCTCTGGCCTGGATGTCCTGCCTGGTTCAACACTTTGTCGATTAATTTTACCAAAACTCATGGCAAATGGAAAAGTGCTAAGGTCAGTAAATAATGTACAAAAAGCGTTGTCTTTAGTTTATGATTACTCTTGATGTTGTAAAGAGACCTGTGGAAGTCACCTTACACGGTTTTTACAATCTAATATTTTAAGGTTGGTTGATTTTTCTTAATTAGAGATTTGAATTCTGTTTATGCCACCTTCTAGATGCATGACTTTAGGCAAATTACGTAACTTTTCTAAGACTTGATTTTATCATATGAAAAGGGGATAAGATCTGTGGTGAGAACTAAGGAGAGAGGCAGTATGTAACTTCCTAAATAACCCGTGGCACAAGATAGATGTTAGGTAAATATTAATTCTCTCCCCTCAGATAACCTTCACCTGAATCCAGGTTAGATAGAACACAGACAAAGAAGAAAATTATTAAATCTATATTTACACACTTAGTGATTGTGTATTATTTTTACATACAGGGTGAACATCAGGGATGATGACAAGAGTAATGTTAAAAATTTGAGCTGAGCATTTCATCAAATAATTGATTTGTCTCATGAATTTAAAAGGACTTCTCTATTCAGTCAGGTAAGACATTATGGAATAAGGAATTTAAATGATTTTGGAATTTTTACTCAGACTTAGAAATTCCAATTACCAGCTTTTTATCTTGGTTTTCAAAACATGAGCTTTAAAAAACTGACATAACACCACCAATAAATAGATAATTAGTAAAAAACTTATGATTAACTTACCCCCCCCCCAATGAGTATTGATTGGTATGAATGAGAACAAGATGTCACAGTGAATGATAACTTTCCATGTATAATAAGAATGGCATATTCACATTCATGGATAATGGGAACAAACAGTAGTGATCTATTACTTCATTGTTAAGTAAAATATAGAAGCAATTACAAAGAAAAGTGTCGCTACTATACTAACATCCTATGTGTTCTTAAAAGACACACTAAAAACTATCAAAAGAATATGTGATCTAGAAAAGACATGGTGTCTGTTCTCAAGCAACTAATACATATATACATGGACATGAGACTGTACATTGCCACGAATTGAAAATTAGCTCAATCCCCACAGTAACAACACATAACACAAGAACATAGATGTATATAAAAGTAGGTTGAAAGAAACTCAGAATTTAAACACTAAAGGGTGTATTGTACAAAATGTTTCAAAGACAGAATCAACTCTCTGAATTTAGTATGAGAACCAATTTAATTTTAAAAGTCAAACTTTGATTATTTATATACTGCCAAGAGCTAGCAGGACCAAATTTTTACTTGCCAACTTTACTTTGTATTTATTATGTACATATGTATATTTTCATAAATATATATGCATACATATGCATATATGTATATCTGTTTATACACATACATATATGGGGGTGTAAGCAGAGCCACTGTTTTGGTCTATATAGTCATACCATCCAGGGTAAACAGCTAATATGAAGTATCAACAAAAGTGAAGTAACAAGGACGTTTACATGAGGAAAGCTTGTACTTACAGCAAAATTTTACCAGGACTCTTTGGTTGCACTGTGGAAATGTGTGGCTTTGTTTCCATGCAGACTCTACTGAGAGATTCCATCTGGCCAGCAACACTCATGGGTATGCTTTGGAAGTTTTGTCCAAGTTTCATAAATCTTGTCATATATCAGGTTATTCTCAATACGGCCAAAGTAAATAATCTGCAGCCAGGAGAGTGAACGATCATTTGTGCCCTAATCACAGAACAACCTTCTCTCTCCTCCGATGCCACGGCTCCCCTTTCCTTAGTCAGGCCTTCGGTGAGTAACATCTATTGATGTGAGAAGGAGTTTTCTGTGAACAAAGTTTAGAATATAAACGAGCCTAGGATTAGGACATTTCATTGTATTTAATAATTACATTGTTGAGAAAGGAGAGAAAACTAAGAAACTTTTGAGAGGAATGTCAGTCTCGGGAACTTGGGAATGCTCAGAAATCCTCTTGTCCCTGTTACCCCTCGCTAAACTTGACTCAGCTTCATGCTCTAGTTTGATGCCTCCCGCCACCGATTTTCAGCTATTAATCTCATTGTGCTTCCCTGTCTTGACATTCATTAAACCACTCAGATTTTAACAAAACATTACTCAGAATCTAGAAACACAGATTCTTTGTGTTTTTGTGTAAAAGCTGCTTTTATGTAGACATTTCCTCTACAAGCCTGTGAAGATGAGATGGAATTATGACCTTCTATTGCACTGTTTTAGGGCTCTGATGGCTTCTGGGACTCTTGTAGGTCCTCCATCCACAGAGTTTGGCATTTCAACTGCATCTCTTTCTTGTACCTGGGATGTAATTAGTGTTGCCTACATCCCAGATAGGACATTTGCTCTTGCTCCGATGACAGCTTTCTTCTCATTACCCTAATCCAGAAATGTGTCCAGGGCCAGAAAGTGTCACCCTTTTGCAATGTCCTATTTCTTGAATTCCCAAAGAGAAGAGTTTGCTTATTCCACAGGGCCTGTCTTACCTTGTTTAAACAAAATTCACTTAATTGATAAAATACTTAGAGTAAGCAAGCCTAATGTAATGAGTTGTCCTCCTTTGGGCAAAAAACAAACTAACCAACCAACAAACAAAAAGCCTAACTTAGGGTTCCATACTCATTCATTAATTTATTCATTCATTCAACAAATATGTATTGGGTATCTACCAAGAACCAGCTTTGATCAATGATGACCAAGACCAAGTCCCCATTACCCTAAAACTTATATTTTATTGGGGAATGACAGGTAGTAAACACATACACAAATAACAAATACTGGTGAATAGCAGGTAAAAAAAAATATAACAAGAGCATGGCCATTGAGAAAAAGGGTTTGGGGGCAGCAGTTTAATATTAGATAGAATGATTGGTTAAGACTGATAAGATGATAAAAAAGAGCTAGGTGCATGAGGATATGTAGACATTGTAGCCAGAGGAGACAGCAAGTTCAAAGGCCTGGACTCAGGAAATTGGAAGGTTCTATACTCATTCATTCACTCATTCATTCATTCAACAAATATGAATTGGGTATCTACCAAGCACCTGCTTTGATCAATGATGACCAAGACAAAGTCCCCATGGCCCTATAACTTATATTTTATTGGGGAATGACAGGTAGTAAACACTTTTACAAATAACATATACTGGTGAATAGTATGAAGAAAATAAAACAAGAACATGGCCATTGAGAAAAAGGGCTTGGGGGGTTGGCAGCAGTTTAATATTAGAGAGAATGATTGGCAAAGACCACTCTAAGAATGTGACATTTGTGCTGATGATAGGAGATAGCTAGATGCATGAGGATATGTAGACATTGTAGCCAGAGGAGACAGCAAGTTTAAAGGCCTGGAGTTAGGAAATTGAAGTACTGGAGAAAACAGTGTAAAAGCCAGTGTGCCTTTGCACCATGAGCATAAACTTCTTGATGGTAACCTTGGCATTCCCATTAGTCTCTAGACTTTTGGTGGGGAACCTGTGGTCACACCTATGTTTTGAAGGAATCACCTAGACCAGTGGTTGGCAAACTCATTAGTCAACAGCCAAATATCAACAGGACAACGATTGAAATTTCTTTTGAGAGCCAAATTTTTTAAACTTAAACTATATAGGTAGGTACATTGTTATTAACTTAATTAGGGTACTCCTAAGGCTTAGGAAGAGCCACACTCAAGGGGCCAAAGAGCCACATGTGGCTCGTGAGCCACAGTTTGCCGACCACGGACCTAGACCCTTTGAGTTCTAACTCTGATTTTCTGAGTACCCATGGTCCAGCTGAGTCAGGTACTTGGATATTGACTTTTCTGCACTTCACACAGTAACTGATCATCAAGGGAGCTAAAATCTAAACTGAGCTTCTCCAAGATACAGTCTATGAGTCAGAAGTAAATGGCTCACTTATCTTATATAACAAATGGCGATAATATATGGTGGGAAGAAAGGGAGCTGGTTTCCTGTATTTTTCTTCCAATCCTTTCCATTCCATTCCTTCCCCCAACTTTCTGCCTTCTAATAATTTGTCTTTTGTCATGATGTGGCACCTTCTTACTCATTCAATGATGCCCTTCATGCTTATTTTAAATATCATCTATGATATAAAATGATTGAATTAACAAAATTATATTTTATTTTCTATTGGGGTCTCCAATATTCCTAGTTTTGGTTCACAATTCACATGGACCCAATCTTTGACAAAAATTGAAAGAGAATTGTAATTTAAAAAAAAATTAGTATTGCTTTATTCAACCATTCATCAGGGCTTCCATAGTTTCACCCCTGGTCTGCATGGAGACACTTGAACACATTGTGGTCCTCCCCCTCATGTTTCCCATAGCGTAGAGGGGGCAGACACACACAGAAAGTGACTCCATGATAGCATAGAGAGGCATGCACGTAATCTTAGGGCATTGAAAGTTAAGTCATTAAGCCTGGAGAAACTGCAAAGCAAGTTAGAGAACAGATCAGAGAGTTGCTAGAATAGATATCTAGCCTCCAACCTGTCAGACATTTCCAGTTCTGGCTCACTACCAGGAGTGTCATATAAGATCTAATCTAACCTTGCAAAGCTTCTGGGAAGACACTGCATTCTTTGATATTTACCTTCAATTCTAATCAGTCATAAAATTGCTGCCCCAGCTTTTTTGAACCATGAAAAGATCTATGACTAGAATTACCCAATGATTATTTTCAACACAGCCAGTAACAACATTTTGTAATTGCACGGTCCTTCAACATGAAGCCTGGCTCTGGGCTATGACGCAAGTTGATGTTGCAAGTTTTGTTATCTTTGCTTTCTGACTAAACAGTCAAGGATAGGTGAGGAAAGAGTCCTGAAGATTTAGTTGATGCTTATGATGGACAACTGAAATATGGATGCTGAAAAATGAGAAGGCAGTTATAAACAAGGTTTCTATATGCCCCATGTGGAAAAGAAGCCAGAAATCTTATTTAAATCCTTCTTACTCAATCCCTGTTTCACTTGAGGTGTTCACTTTAAGAATGAGAGAAGGTTTCATCTAGTTAGCACAGACCTCATTTGTAGTTTCTAAATATCATATGGTTAATAGTTTTGATCCAAGAGAATAAAAAGAAAATGGCATCAGCACATTTAGGGCATAAACCAGTAAACACATCTCTGTGTGTGCGCGCACACACACACACACACACACACACTCACACACAGCTAAAAAAGTCATCTTCAAAGCTGTTTTTCTTAATCATTGTATTACTACATTTAACGTTAGTAGCTAGTAAAAGTAGTGAATAACAAAACCCATTTTTGTGCGTAGATGCAGCACAAAACATCACAGAACATTTGTAGAGCAATAGTAGGCTAAAAGAATTCATTTGTAGTACATGTCCTTTCATCCAAGAATTGTACTTATGAGAATGTGTCCCTAGGCAAGGGGAGGTGAAAATATGCAGGATATATTTAGCTATAAGGATTTTTTGAAGCACTATTAGTAATAGGAAAAAAATTAAAATTTAAATGTCTAATAAAGAGGATTAGTTAATAATTTTCCATATAATGGAAAACTAACTATGCAGAAATTATTGTAATTTATTATGGAAAGATAATAATGATGTATTTTTAAGGGAAAAATAAAGATATTGAAAAATAGAATATATAGATTGGACTATATGAAACAGTTGTTTTTATAGGTGAAAGTGGTTGAATATCAATTATTTGTTAGCAAACTAAAGTCTGATGCCATTTTTGTAAATAATAAAAATGAAACAACTGTTAAATACTAGTATATGTGCTTGTGTGCTCATAGAAAGACTTTGAAAATATATTTGCTAAGGTTTACAATACTTATTTTCAATATAGGCTTAGGAGGCTTATTGTAATTATTAAAGAGTAATCTTTTCCATATTTTCAGACTTTTTTTTAAAAAAAGAATAGTCTTGCCTGGCTAGTATGACTCAGTAATTGAGCTTTGACCTATGAACCAGGAGGTCACAGTTCAATTCCTGGTCAGGGCACATACCCAGGTTGCAGGCTTGATCTCCAGTAGGGTGAATGCAGGAGGCAGCTGATCAATGATTTCCTCTCATCATTGATGTTTTGATCTCTCTCTCTCTCTCTCTCTCTCTCTCTCTCTCTCTCTCTCTTTCTCTCTCTCTCTCTTCTCCTCTTCCTTCCTCTCTGAAATCAATAAAAATATATTTAAAAAGAATAGTCTTTATAATAAGGAAATATAATGAAATATATGTTATTTTGAAAAAACAAAAAAGAATTTGATGGCCACAAATTTGTATTCTTTCCATTCAGTGATGATAACTCCTTCTCCTATTATCCTTTATTCATTCCTGAGTCCTCTTCTTTTTACTATAGTAAAATAACACATCCCTCATCTTAGAGTAGGTATTCTCAAAAATTGGCAGCAAAATGTGAGCAAACAAAAAAATGCATAATCTAAAGCCCAATTAATTCATTGGCACCTTAAATTAACCAGTGTTCTCTTTCCAAGAAATATCAAGAATTTGACTAACATACACATACTTGCACACACACATATACACACATACAAGGTGAAGTTCATGTTTTGAGCCATTTTTAGGTAATTGCTAGTTGGTACAGTTCATAAAAGTACTGGGTAGTTCTTAGAAACAACAAACTGAGGGTGAAGACTAATCTATTTATATTCCAAACTAGTGCAAAATTGGGTTCAGTTGCTCATGGCCATGATGCCCTTTGCTTTCATCTTATTTTCAACAACTTAGTTTATGACTCGACAGCATTTGGGCTTGGACATCTTGAAATAAGCTTGTTCCAGCCTCACACTCTTTGTGGTTATGGAAATCCACACTTCAATTCATTCAACACTTTCAGCACCTGCTCATACCTTCCTCAGGCCATTTGCTTTCTGAGAATACAATCGACATCAATACATATTTAGCCCAATTTTCTATCATATTTACACCTACTGTTACCATCACAGGCAAATGTAAAATAATGATCACAATTATGGCCTTGAGAAAAATAGAAAATCTTCAATCAGCAAAGAAAACTTAGATTATCTTCCCTTGATGGTTCTTCTTTACAAAATAGTAGATTCATATTAGAGAAAATATTTCTTAAACAAAACATGGACCAAACTATTTTTTACTGTAATTTTGATGACAATTATCTTTCAACCACATGGGCTGTCTGTTTTTTGTACAGTAAAAATTAGTTAGCAGAATTAGATTGTTTCACTGATATTCATAAGAAAACTTTCCCTTTTAGCATTTCATAATTTGAGTCATCTTTATTGAAGATATATTCACATTGGCCATAACCGGTTTGGCTCAGTGGATAGAGATTCGGCTTGTGGACCAAAGGGTCCCAGGTTCAATTCCAGTCAAGGAATATACCTTGGTTGCAGGATCCTCCCTGGTTCGGGCCCATGAATATGTTTCTCTCACATCAATGTTTCTCACTCTTTCCCTCTCTCTTCCACTCTCTCTAAAATATCAATGAACAAATATCATCAGGTGAGGATTAATAACAACAACAAAAAAGACATATTCACATTGTACCAGTGTATCTATTTATTTTAACCAAATTCCACCTGACATCTCTGTTTTTTTGATTCTAGTGGTTCTCAAGGTGCTGGTTTGTTTTTAAGTATAATAATCACCTGTGAAGTTTGTTGAAAATAAAGATGAAAAAGTGCCATTTCTTGAGGTTTTGTTCCAGTAGGTGTGACATAAAATTGAATAACCCACATTTTGATCAGGCACCCCAGAGGTTTTGATGCATTGTTACATTAGAAAAAGATGCTTACAGCCCTTCCTTTATCAAGTGTCCCAATGAGATTTTTCTGCTATCTTTTACACTTCTTCAAAGTATTAAATCTCTCAAGATCCTTTAGAACACTAGATACCCTTCCATACACTCAATATTAAATTGCCCTGTTGTGAAGGGCAAGTTCATGACCGTCTTTGGTCATCTGAGAGTTTCCTGGGTTGGGAACTTAGCCACTCTCTTAAAAACTTTAAGCAGCAAATCTTTTCCCAAGAGAATGTTTTAGCTCCTTGTGTGAAGTTAAAACTTCTGTTAATCAGAAAATTAATAGGTATTCTAATTTACTGAGTAATTGATGTATTTGGATTTTTAACCTCACTCGCTTATTTTAGCAAGGCTTACTAGTAGCTGTGACTACATCTAGGTCTTAGAGACCAAGGATTAGTGTCATGGTGTTAGTACATTTTTAAAAATCAGTATTTAGTCCAAGACATAGAAAAAGTAACATTAAAAACATAAACTCTCTGTTTGAAACTTTTTTACACATTTAGGAAATAATGAATGTGGCCATTTTCCCCGCACTGCTTGATGAAAAATTTTGCTCTATGAGTAAAAAAAATGCAGAACCCGGAGTCCACCTGCTTCCACCTCACAGCCAGCAAACCTTCTCTCTATTAAAGTTGAGTTACAGAGTCCTTCCTTTCCCAGGATTCAGAGATCACCGGCCCAGCTGTGATATGCAGTCTCAAAACACAAAACATCTGGAGAAATATGAACAGTTCATCTTTCCTTATTTATGTTTGAAAGCTGAGGCAATGTTTATGGAATGAGGAATTTGTTTAAATGAATGTCTGAACATTATGAATTCCTTGTCACACTTTATCTGGCTTCACAATTGATATAGTGAACCAAGATCTCTCTGTACATATATGGACCGACATCAAGACAGACATATAGACCAATGAAATAGAATAGAGAGCCCAGAATTCAACCCTCCCAAATATGGTCAAATAATTTTTGACAAGAGTGCCAAGATCTTTCAATAGAGGACAGTATTTTTAACAAATAGTGCTGAGAAAACTGGATATCCACATGCAAGAGAATTAAGTTAGACTCTTACCCAACACCATGTGCAAAAATTAATTCAAAGTGAATCAAAGACCTAAATGTAAGGTCTAAAAAAAAAATAAAAATCTTAGGGGGAAAAAGGCAAAATTATGACATTTGATTTGACAGTGATTTCTTAAATATAGTACCAAAGGCACAGACAAAAGGAAAAGTGGCACTCCCTAAAAATTTAAAAATTTTGTGAATCAAAAGACAATATCAACAGAGTAGAATGGAAACCCACAGAATGGGAGAAAATATTTACAAATTATTTGTTCAAGCGAAATTCAGAATATACAGAGAACTTCTAAAATTCAACAGCAACAAACAAAACAAACAACAGTTTGATTCCAAAATGAACAAAGGACTTGATATTTCTTTAAAGAAGATATGCAAAAAGGCAGCAAGCACACAGAGATGCATATCCTGATCATTAGAAAAATGCAGGTCAGAACTTCAATAGGATACCATCCCATACCCATTAGGATGGCTGGTATTAAAAACACTCCAAAACCAGAAAATAACAAGTTTTTGTGGGAACGTGGAGAATTTGGTACCTTGTATACTTTTGGTGGGCATGTAAAAATGATATAGTCATGGAAAACAATATAGCAGTTCCTCAAACATTTTAAAATAGAATTACCATATGATCTAGCAATCTAACTTCTGAGCATATATCCAAAAGAATGAAAAATGTGGTCTCAAAGAGATATTTGTACATTCGTGTTCAAAGTAGCATTATTCACTGTAGCTGAAGCATTGAAGCAATTCTAGTACTCATGAATGGATGAATGGATAAGCAAAATGTGGTATATGTAAAAAAGGAATATTATTCAACTTTAAAAAGGAAGGAAATTCAGATATGTGCTACAACATGGATGAACCTTGAGGACATTAAGTTAGATTAAATAAGCAAGACATAAAAAGACAAATATTATATTATTCCTCTTATATGAGATGCTTAGGGTAGTCAAAATCATAGAGATGGAAAGTAGAACAGTGGTTTCCAGGGAAGAGAAAAAAATAGAAATATTGTTTAATATATATAGAGAGAGTTTCAATTTTACTAGATGAAAGACCTATGGGGTTAGATAGTGGTGACAGTTACATAATATTTTGAACGTATTTAATAGCACTGAACTATACACAAAATAGTAGTTAAGATGGTAAATTTTGTTATGTGTATTTAACACAATTTAAAAAAAGTGAAAACACACACATCAGCTATGTAATTCACTTTATTAAACTAAAAAGTAATGAAAACACATAATCATCTCAATAGATTAAAAAATTTTAATAAAATCCAGCATCTATTCCTGATATATAAAAAAACTCTCAGCAAAATAAAATAAAAGGAAATCTTAACCTGATAAAAGACATTGCAGAAAATTCTGTAGAAAATACCATTATGTATAATGATGAAAAACAATATGTTTGTCCTAAGATTGGGAACAAGTTAAGGATTACCACTATAACCACTGCTATTCAACATTGTGTTGGAGTCTTTGGCTTGGGTCTTCATACTCCTAGCAGTGTTTTTCAAAAGCATTCATTTTAAAATTTGATGAATTACAGGCAATCAATTGATCTTTATAGATTATGATCTTTATGCCTTCCTAATGAGTACAAAGTGTTGACCCATTGTGTTTTTTATTTGCATTTTCTTGATGACTAATGATGTTGGGAAACTTTTATGTGCTTATTGACATTTGTACATATGACAGGTGTGTGTTCTTGAGTAACACCTTATTATTATAATAAGAAATAAATATTCATTCTGATTACCACACTCTTCCAAAAAGTTATTGGAAGACATTTTAAGATTAAAGAATATATAGGGGAAACCTACACATAAAAGCATCCAATTACATCAAAGATGTAGAAAGCCTTTAAGTGAGAGCGCAGGGGTAGATACAACATTGTCAGCATTCAGATCTTGTAAGATTAAGATACAAACTGGAATAATTCAGCACTATGGAATCGATTTATATTATTGAAGGTACTTTATTCAAGTGTTGATCTTTTTTCTCCTTGGATTAGTATTATTTACTTAGTTCATTAGTGTGGGTGGAGTAGCTTGGGTTTTAATTTTTTGTTGAAGTCTGAAGATAGTTATTCTGGAGAAGGTTTGCAGAAGGTGGATTTATGTTGGCTAAAGGCTTATTTGCATATCATGCATTTTCTAATAATTTATCTTATTGAAAGTAAACTTTTTGCTCAAGGGAATATTTAGAAGTTATATCTTCAGCTTTTAATAGATAGAAAAAAATCAATAAACCACTCAAATAATTTAATATTCTCAGTCCTCCCAATTCAGACCAAAGGATGCGAAGAAAATAAAATAACACTGAAAAGGGTACATACCCTCAATGTAAAGTCCAAGTCACACAGAGAGAAGTTCTAGCAGACACACCTTCTGATGTGTGCTGGTCACTCTTCCAACTACCAAAGGAACAATACTAGTAATTCTTCTGAAAAATGGAGGTCAGATTTAAAAAGAATATCTATAACTAAATAAAGACTAAGTATATACTAAGGTGTCTCATGGAATCATGTTTTTTAAAGAGGAGAAGCAGGTAGAAGATTGTTTAAGGTTGCTAGTAAAACAGTAGAAGTTCCCAGGAACCGCCATGACGATGCTTGATCACTATTTGAAATTAAAATGAGCATACCCCAAAAATTTGCACAATGTCTTATGGGTATATTTGGTTTCAAAACTTCCATATTTCTAAGTATATTTTGTAGTCAAAGGTTAGGACCAGAGTCTCTTCAAAGTTCAAATAGACTTACCTTGTGCTAGTATTAGTCTTTCAATATTCACAGATATCTTATGAATATCAATAGACATCCAAGAACATGAGGATATTGGTGAGATGTTTTACTACCAAAGGATCTATGGATATCAAATAGCCAAGATTTCACTAATTTGCTTTAAAACCTGTCTGTATACCCTTTTGTTAATGGGGCTAATTTCTATCTAGAGTATCAACCAGCTGAAATAGTTCTCTTAAGGCCAAAGATAGAATTTCTTTGAAGAGGAAAAACAAACAAAACTTCTTTCAGTAAATAAATAGGAGCATTTCTCTCAAAGTCATAAACAAATTATTTAGAAATATAGCAAGTAAAATCTATTAATTTATTTTTCAACTGTATGTATGGGCTACCTAATATTTTCAGGAATTATTCTAGGTGCTGTGGATACAGTGATAAATTAAAAGGCTCTGCCCTCATAGAGTTTATAGTTTAACAAGAAAAAAAAACATAAATAGTATAATGTCATATAGTGATAGATACTATGGAAAAATAAAGCAAAACAAAGAGCTAAATGGAGAAGGATTCTCTCTCCATTAATATTTACTTAATGCATAATCCCAGTCCTCTGAAACCATTCACAAAGCCATGAATCTTACATGTTGATGTAGTTCTAAAAATGAATAGTAAAATTAATATAACCATTTAGTTTTAGAAGCATGCACTGAACATGCCCAGGTTTAATTATTGTTTATGTGTCTAAAATTTATCAACCGAGAGTTACTAGAATTTTGTCCAAGAGAGAGGAAGGCAAGATGCCAGGTGGCTAATGAAATAACCTTTATGGTGCTTATTACTGTCTGGCTTTTTCTATTTTGACAAAGTTAAAATAATGACAGTTTTTTCCAAATAGTTTAGTTTGAGTGCCTTTCTTTAAAAAAATATTTTTATTGTGAAATATAGCAGAGAGAGAAAAATGTTTTAGAACATAAATTCATCTTAACAAATTATTGAAAAGCAAACACTGTTAAAAACACTCAGGTCAAGAAATAGATTGTTGCTAACCTCCCAGAAGTTCCTAATGTGCCACAATCCCTTCATTCCTCGTTACCCAGTATCTTGACTATTAAGATTTCACCATAAAGGCTAGGTGGGGAAAAACAAGATGGACTGAAATACCTCTTGGTACCAGAAAGTAAGAAAGTGCTTAAAAATGATAGCATCATGTTAAGAAAACACATATATTAGTTTGAAGGAGCTCTCACTGGCCAAATCTGGGGCAATTTGAGCATTAAAATAAATGTTTATAGTAATGGGTCATAACCATTAGAATAAAATAAAAATCCACAAGTTTATATTGATATAAATTAATAAAAAGCTCCACCTTTCGATAAAAGAGATCAATACTACTATTTCAATTTTACAGCTAAGGAAACTGAAGCAAATTGAGGCTTTGAGAGGTTAATCAACTTTCTCATTGTCACAGAACTAGTAAGTGCTATATTTGGGCCATAAACCCGAATTTGTCTGACGCTAGAGTTCAAATTCTTTTTTAAAAAAATAATTATTTATTGTTGAAAGTATTACATATGTCCCCCTTTTTTTCCCCATTGACCCACTCCAGCCCTTTCCCACCCCTGCCCTAGGCCCTCACCACCCCATTGTCTGTGTCCACGGGCCATGCATGTATGCATACAAGGTCCTTAGTTAATTACCTACACCAACACCCCCCACCCTCTCCCACCCCGCTCCATCCTCCCTTCCCTCCAAGAGGGTGGAATTCAGAGAGTGCAGAATCTCAGAGTTTAAGTTCTTAACCAGTACATTTAGTTTTCCATTTCTGATCTTACGACTTTCAGACCTAGTCTGGACCTCTTGGCCTTATTGCTGGTTTTCTCTGAAGATCTGGCTACGCACCCAGCAGTTGTAATCAAGTAATGGAACTGTGAGTCCAGTAGCTATCATTATAAACTAAACCCGCCTTTCTTGTTTTCTGGAAACTTTCCTTTGCCTCCGACTCTTTGCACAACTCCCCCAACTTCTGACACAAATTCTGAGGGAACATTTATACCCCCAAAATTTTTCTGCTTTGGTTTTTGTTTTTAAGAGTTAGAATTACTATTGGTGTGATTTTTTTAAGAGCTCAGCCAAACAAAACCTTTTTTTTTTTTTTGAGAGAAACTCAGCAGAGAGCAAATCCATGTCCTGCCCTCCCTTGGCTCAAAAAGAGTAGAACCAGCCAGCAACTCAGATGACAGACCATATTTTGCAGCAGACCTTCAGCTAGCTCTGTATAAGACACCAGATGCCAGCCAAATGCAACCTCTCCTCATGGCTCTTATGCTAGAACTTTCCTTTCTAATTACAGTAAAAGGTTTGCAGGCATAGAAAAATTAAAAATAAGATCAGACTTCTTCAAAACAGGTTCCCTCTTGAAATAGGGCAAATTAGATGTCGTCTGGGTTTTTAATACCATTTGACTGGCTGGCTAGCTAAGACTTGGCTCGCACACAACCCAACAGCACCGAGATTTAAGAAAAGGTCTTTCAGTTTGACCACATGATCCTATAACCACCAGCTGACACACAGACACATGCCCTTCTCCATGCCACAGTTTGGCAATAGCCTGCTTTTTATGCTCTGAAATATTGAAATGCTAAGCCAAATACGTGAGAGAATTAGTTATGGACTTTCTCTTTGACTTCATATGTTAAAGGTAAATCTGTGAATGCTAATAGTCACAATTATGGGTTTTGACGCACAACACTAAAGATGCAGTATCGTATACCTAGATTCATAACATTACAAGATAGAGTTATCAGCCAAAGCCCACCAAGACTGGATTAAGAGCCTGTGGGGTGCTGGACACTTAGGAATTTACCAGCTTCCCTTTCCTCCATCCCTCTTTTCAGCTACATATAGAGCAGCGGTTCTCAGCCTGTGGGTTGCGACCCCTTTGGCAGTTGAACGACCCTTTCACAGGAGTTGCCTGAGACCATCCAGCATATCAGATATTTACATTACAATTCATAACAGTAGCAACATTACAGTTATGAAGTAGCAATGAAAATAATTTTATGGTTGGGTCACAACATGAGGAACTGTATTTAAAGGGCGTATAGAGTAGCGGTTCTCAACCTGTGGGTTGCGACCCCTTTGGCAGTTGAACGACCCTTTCACAGGAGTTGCCTGAGACCATCCAGCATATCAGATATTTACATTACAATTCATAACAGTAGCAACATTACAGTTATGAAGTAGCAATGAAAATAATTTTATGGTTGGGTCACAACATGAGGAACTGTATTTAAAGGGCCAGAAGGTTGAGAACCACTGAATAGAGTCTCATTGAAAGAAGGGAAAATTTATTATTCATAGTGAAAAACCAAATAACTACAATGCAAGTAAAGTGTAAACCACAATTCCATTTGAACATGAGTGATGCCTAAATTAGAATTCAGTTTCCTTATGGGTCAAATAGAAACCTTTGGCCATTCATCTGACCCCAAATACCAGAAAGTAGCTATCTTAAATAAGTGCGACTTGTAAATGAAGGTAATATTCTTTCTGTAGACCTGATGGGGTGGTTGGAGATAAGTGACTTAGATGATGATTTCTATCTCTTTTATTTGTTTATCTTCCAGAAGATGCTTTCTTATGCCTGATAAGAATCCTCACTGTGTGTTCCTTATCTGTAATGGCAGCAATGCTCTTCCTTTATTAGGTGTTCAAGCCCCATTTCTCTCCCAGCTGCCACTACCACCATCATCTTCATCATTATCATCAATTAATAGTGAGTGCTCATTGAAAGGAAACCAAAGCATACCACACATGAAGGAAAAGACAACAAAATATCTGAGAAAATCAGTGGTTAGACATTTATATAATTTTAATGATATATCACCTCACATCTGTCAGAAGAGCTCTCATCCATAAATCAACAAACAAGTGTTGGTGAGGATGTGAAGAAAGGGGTACCCTCATGCACTATTGGTGGGGTTGCAAAGTGGTGCCGCCACTGCAGAAAACAGTTTCAAGATTCCTAAAAAAAAAATAAATAAATAAAGGTAGAACTATTTCTGAGGATTTTTAAAATTTTAAATTCATTTTAGAGGGGAAGGGAGAGAGAGAAAGAGAAAATCTATGATTGGAGGGATCAAACCCACAACCTAGGAATATGCTCTGATCAGGAATCACATCCACCACCTTTTGGTGTAAGGAAGGATGCTCCAACCCACTGAGCCCCACCAGTCAGGGCTCTCTGGGGACTCTTGAAGGAGCTTCTTTTGTCTTCTTTTTGTCACTTCCTGTGTATATTGTCCCTTGTATTGTCACATCACACCTTGGAAGACACTGCTCCAAGCTCAGTCCTTTACTATCCCCGCCCCCCTAAAAAATTACCTCAAGATCAAAGTAAGTTTTTACTAACAGTACACCGTAGGTATGTGTGCATGTTGAGGGAGATGTCCAGCAACAAAACAAGTTAAAATTACATATTATTAGGTTTCCAAAATCTTAAGTTTCTTGACAACACCTTCGACTAGGAATATCTTGAGGACTGTCTTTGCTCAGTTAGCGGCCTCTGGCCATCTTCTGCTTTCCTCTTCCTCTCTCACTTCTCATCTCCCTGGCTTCTTACCATTTGCTCTGTTTTCTTCATCTCAGGCTGCCAAACACTCAAGATTTGTGTTTTGTCATAGAGTGTAATTTATTTTTTTGTTATTGTCCTTTACCTTCCAGACTATCTACTTTGACATACTTTTTTCCACTTTTTGTTATTGTGGTAAAATAGACATGAAACAAAATTTACTATCTTAACCTTTTTTAAGTATGCAATTTATGATATTAAGTACATTCATAGTGTTGTGCAACCATCACCAATACTTAAAAAATGTTTTGTTGTCTAGCAAAGTTAAAGGGAGAGTTTTTAAAATTTTTAGTGACTTTGTTTTTAGAGAGAGAGGAAGGAAGAGGGAGAGAGAGAAACATTGATGTGAGAGCTAACATCAATTGGCTGCCTCCTGCACCCCCCCAACCAGGGATGGAGCCCCTGACAGGGAACTGAGCCAGCACCTTTTGGTGCATGGGATAACACCCAACCAACTGAGCCACATGGGCCAGGGCAAGAAAAAAACTTTAAAAAAATATCCCTAAGTCTAGGGTTTTCCTAATATCTCAATATTTGATATGATATTAAAAAACATAAAAACAACTGTCTGACACTGCTTTTATCTCAATATTGGCCCTATTTTTAAATGTCCCTTGAAGACAGACAGATGTTATTATTAATTATTTCTACTCTGCAGCATTTAGCCAGTAAAAGAGAGAACTACAACCTCTCCTGAATTCCATACCTGGATGTCCACTATCTACAAGGAATTTTCACCTGGTTGTGACTCCACAGGTCTTCATCAGAAACCAGCACCTTCTTCTGTCATATCCTGCTCAGGGCTGACATCCATCTAGTAACTCAGGCCAAAAGTTCTATTCTGGTCTCATTTTTGACTCTTGCATCTTTCAAAAAAATTTTTTTTAAAGTTATTTATTTTAAAATGAGAGAGAGAGAGAGAGAGAGAGAGAGAGAGAGAGAGAGAGAGAGATTTGTTGTTTCTCTTATTTATGCATCCATTGGTTGATTCTTGTATGTGCCCTGACCAGGGATCAAACCTGCAACATTGGCATATTGGGGATGAAGCTCTAATCAACTGAACTATCTCGCTAGGGCCTTTCCTCTCTTTTTTGATAAATCCAGTAGCTCATTAGCCTTGATAGGAAAATGTACAACACACACACACACACACACACACACACACCTCTCTCTCCTTCTAATGAGATATTCATAGTCAGACCATCAGCTCCCAGTTTAATTAATCATTTAATTTTTCTCTCAGATTCCAGTCATGACCTACTTCAAATTATTCTCTATACTGCGAACAGTCATCTTTCTTTGTGAATGCATGCTTATAATAAATAAATAAAACAGTAAGTTTTCTACGTTTAAAATCTGATTATGTAATTCCTCCACTTAAAATTTCTCACACAACACGTTGTTTTAAGAGTAAGTGAAATGCTGGCAGCCCTAAAGCTGTTTATGAATGGGCCCTGCTTCCACGTCCAGCCTCATGCTCTAGCTCTCTGAGTGTCGGCCACATTGAACTACTTTAGGTTGCTGTTAATACTCTGAACAATTTCTTCTGCCTCTAACACATGCAGCTACATCTGTTTACTCAACATTCAGGTCTCAGCTTGAACTCGTATCTTCCAAAGGCTTTGCCAGACCCTCCGCAGCCTCACGCCTCTGTCAACACTAGGTCAGTAGGTCAATGTACCACCTATATGCTCCTGTAAACCCCTATGTTTACCTATGTCATATGAGGTATTACTTGTATTACAAATTTCCTCTTCCTTACTGTGAATCACTCAATAAATAATAAACAACTTGAACATAGAGAATAACCACAAACCCTGCAGAATTCTTAGCATATAGTAGGCACTCAAGAAGTACTTGTTGATATTTGATGAATGACTAATTGAGTGAGTGAATGAATAAATCTCAGTACCCATAACCTCAAGTTCAAATCAGTATCCCGAGACAAGTTCATGTCCCAACCAAAGGATCTGAATGCCATAGGCAGTTGGAAATTTAGAGGAACAACAATCTTCTTTTCACTGACAACCACGATCTTGATAGGCATCTCACTGAGGCAAATATTGTTTACTGATGCCAAACAGGTGTGTGAACATTACATTTCAATGATTCCTAAGCCCTGTACTAGGATCTTCCCTCAGCATCTCTGGAGATGCAGCAGCATAGGTCTGTGTGCCTATGGGAGCAGTGAAGGGATCAGTGGATCTCCCTGTCAGAAGGATTATTTCAATAAGGAAGGGAAAGGACAACTGGGCATTTGTCCCCTTCTTTCTTCCCTCCCTTCTCACCTCCCTCTCTGCCTTCCTTCCTTCCTTCCTTCCTTCCTTCTTTTCTTCCTCCGTCTCTCCCTCCCTTCCTTTCTCCCTTTCTCTCTTTCTTCATGGAGTTAGACTTGAAGCACACACACCCAGACACTCACAAATTATCACTTGCAGCCTATGTTCATAGAGGAATAGGACCAGTACACAAACAGGCAGTGTGTCACAAATACCTAAGGTGAGTCTCACTTGCATTAAATACTTATCAGCCAGTACCTGTCCAATGAGTGCTTAGCTACATTTAAAATTTTTACTGTTATTTTCTGCCTGGAATTAAAATGATGGTTTTAGCCAAAGATAAAAAGGAGTAACAATGCCGATGAATACAGCACAGCATCCCGGAAACACCTATCCTCAATGTGCCCTGTTGATGTAAGGGAAGAAAGGCACCCCTAAGCTCAGGAACGTTCTCAGCACGTGTCTGTTTTATTTTGCATCAAGGAAAAGAAAAAGTTAGGAAAGGAAGAGTGGGTAACTGTGATATAAATTATTTGGTCTTAAGGGCTGACTCACCCCTAAAGATTAGTCTCAGGCCAGTCAGACTAGGGGGACATCAAGTTTATTGACACTGCTCAGGACGACCGATTTGGAAGGACCTGAGAGAGTATCTGCTTCCTCATTTTCCTAGGACAGCTGACGCCCTTAAACGTGGCCCTGATAATAAGATGATACACTTTCAGTCAATGATGTGTGTGGGTTTCCTCTCCTCCCCCAGCTATTAACGCTGTATTCAGTGGGAGACACATAGTAATTTGTTGAAAATCACGATTTGCTAAGAAACTCTCACAAAACCCCAAGAGCCCATTATATTAACAGAAGTGACAAGAAAATAAATGTTTTTGACAAGGGAGTGCTCCTAGCTGGGGAAGATGGCTGCAACGTCGGTGATTATTCAGCGAATCAAACTTATTTAAACACACTGTCTCTGATACTTAATAAATGTTATAGTGTGGCTTTTTGTGGCTAATAAAACTTGGTTTACATTCCACCCCGTGCTTTCTATGATTCGCCTGCCTGGGCTCACTTAAAGTGCATTAAGAAGCAGCAAGCAAGATCAGCATGATTTGCTGCAAACTTAAATAATTCATTTATGCACCACTGCTTTCAGACTGTGTTTTTACAAATGCTGTAATGAGACAAGCTGTGAAATGTTTTACATGGGGGAAAGGCAGGGAAGTTACTGGGGGAAAAAACCCTTTTCATGCCTTCTCTCCTTAAGGTTCAGGACAAAAACAAGGAAAGCATGTCTTACAAAAACATTCATGCTATTTACCAATGCCCATACTTTTGGCATCAGCTAGAGCCCATGTATACTTTCCCATTAAGTAGAATTAAAGTCATGTCATAGTTGAGAAATTTAATACCTGAGTGAATTGATAAAATTGACATAAATCTAATCAAATTCCCACAAGTTATTTGAGGAGAAAGTCATCACAAAGTTACTGTAAAATTTATCTGAAGAAATAGTGGGCAAAAATATCCAATAAATATTGTAAAATAAAAAATGATATGCACTTGATCTGTGATATGATAAAGCAAATTATAGAGCAATGATGTTTCTAAAAGTGTGACACTAACCATGGAATAAATAGGCAATCAGTGAAACAGTTGAGAAGTCACTAGGTGAAACAGTCCAGAAACAAGTGAAGAATATTTATATATTCAATATACAAAAAAGCAGTACTACAAACTAGTGAGAAAAAAAATATATGATTTAAAAAAAAGTTTCAACAAAACTTAGTTACTTATTCAAAAAAGAAATTGTCAATTCAGAGAATTTACCAATTGAAATTACATATAGAGTGATGACTTAAATATCACCAGTGAGATCTAAAAGGTCTATAAAAGATTTATAAAGGAGCTAGAAAATATTTAACTGAACATTTATATAATTTTTGAGAGGGGGAGATTATTCTAAGCATAGCACAAAGATAAACTACAAATGAAGAGCTTATTATATTGTATTACTGAAAAATATAAAAATGGACATTTGTTTATAAAAACACTATTACCAAAAAGATAAACAACAAATTAAAAATATTTTAATTGTATGGAGCGAGGGTTAATATTTCTCTTACATAGATTTCTTACATTTCAAAAAGAACCAATTTTTGAAAGTGAGTAAAGGATATGATTAGAGAAGATAGAAAACATGAGGTATAAAATAATAAGACCTTTTGTTTTTGTCTTTTTTTGCTTGCTACAATAGCAAGGGCAAAAGATTATTAATTACTAATGATGATGAGGGTATGGGAAAAAGCCACCCTCCTAAATTTCTGAAGAAAGTGTTAATTAGCTCAATATTTTCTTGAGGGAATACTCTCAAATCTTTATGTGTTTAAAAATATTTTCTTTTAAATTTATCTTTATTGTTGAAAGTATTGCGGATGTCCTCTTTTCTTTTTTCCCATTGACCCCCTCCTTCCCACACCCCGCCTCTCCCAGGCCTTCACCACACTATTGTCTGTGTCCATGGGCTATGCATAGTTGCATATAAGTTCCCTAGTTAATTTCTCCCCACCTACCATCTCCCAACCTCCCCTCTGAGATTCATTAGTCTGTTCCATGCTTCTGTGTCTCTGGATCTATTTTGTTCATCAGTTTATTTTGTTCCTTAGATTCTACATGTGAGTGAGATCATGTGATACTTGTCTTTCTCTGACTGGCTTATTTCGCTTAGCATAATACTCTCCAGGTAAAAGTATATCTTTTGAACCAGAAATTTCTCTTCTAGGAATCATATAAGAAAATAGAGAAATTTACAAAGATATAAATTAAAGAAGCTTATCACAAGGTTATCCTATATAATAAAAGGCTAATATGAAAATTGTCCCCTCAACTGGGAGTTCAACTGGGAGTTCTACCAGGGGGTGGGGCTGGCCGGACCTCACCCATGCATGAATTCATGAAACAAAGTTATGCCAGAGACCTACTAACCAAAATAAATCTTATTTAGTTGTATTAACATTAGGCAAATTCATCTTTAAGTGAAAAGCATCACTAGAGTTTAAAAAAAAGTCACTACATCTAGACTATGTCCAAGTCACCAGGAAGCTTAAACAATTCTCAACTTGTATGTACTTAAAAACAAAACTTCAAAACCTGGTGAAAGGTTTATAACATATGACTTTCGGTAAGTGATACATAAGGAGACAAAAAAATTAAATATACAGAATTTTTCAGAATATAATTAACAAGCTTATTTCAATAGATGTAAATAGAACCCCTTCCCTAACTGCCCCTGACAAGAGAAGTACATGAATTCCAACCACAATGTAACATTTATGAAAACCAATCACTTTGTTGGCGTTAAAACAAGTCTAAATAATTTTTAAAGGACATGTTATCATAGAAAACACAATTCTTACAGACAATGTAGTTTATTTATGTATCAATAAAAAAATCACATTAGAGTATCAATATAGTTATAAATTAAGAAAACATATTCTTATAGTAAAGAAAAGTATTACAGTGGGAATCAAAAGTATCCATAACTGGCTTGACTGGTGTGACTCAGTGGTTGAATGTCGACCCATAAACCAAGAGGTCATGGTTTGATTCCCGGTCAGGGCACCTGCCCTGGTTGCAGGCTCACTCCCCAGTAGGGGACATGCAGGAGGCTGCTGATCAATGATTCTCTCTCATCATTGATGTTTCTATCTCTCTCTTCTTCTCCCTTCCTCTCTGAAATCAATTATATGTAATACCTTAATCAATAAAGAAAAATAAATAAATAAATAAAAAAAATAAAAAATATGTATATATACGTAATAAAAAAGTACTCATAGCAAACATATTAGCAAACATGATCTAGGAAGGTGTAAAAACAACCAAGTTGGTTTGGCCCAGTTATGTACGATGAGTTTAAAGTTAAAAATACCAATAGTGTAACCTATTACATTAACAAATTAAAGGAGAAAAAAACATAAAATCAACTCAATATGAAGCAAAAACAGTTATTAATAAAATCCAACATTGATTCATGTTTTTTTAAAAAAACACAACTGTTGATAAACTAGAAATAGAAGGAAATTATCCCGTCCTAATAAAGTATAGTTTACCAGAAACCCCAGAGCAAACATTATTTAGTGGTGAGAAATTAAAAACATTTCTTTTAAAATCAGAAACATGACAAAGATGCCTACTATCACCACTTTTTCTCACCAGTATAGTTATGATCTTAACCAGGACAATAAGACAAGAAAAAGACAAAATTATAGTAATTGCAAAGATGGAAAACAATCATCATTTATAGGTAATAGGGTTGTCATATGAAATCCCCAAAGAATCTTGGGGGGCGGGAACTGGTTGGAAGAGGTTAATAGGGGAAAAAGGAGGACCTACTTAATACTTTCAACAATAAAGATTTTTTAAAAAAAGAATCTATAGGAAAACTATTAGAATTAACAACTGAATATATCAAGTTTGCCAAGTATAAAAATCAAGATTGATATTGTAATTGTATTTAAATATACTGACTATACACTTTTAGGAAATTAATTTAAAGAAGATATGCCATATGTAATTACAAGCAATGCAGAATCTTAAAATATTTTTAAAAGATGTACAAGACCTTTATGAATAAAATCATAAATTTTTATTGAAAGACAATAAAGGAAAGCTAAATTAATTTAGAAAAATGCAACATTTGTAGATAAAAATATTCAATATTGTAAAGATAGCAACTCTCTGCAAATTCATGTAGAGGTTTGATGTCGTTTTCACCAAAATTTTAATACTCATGTGTAGCATGTGTGTGTGATTTGACAAGATAATTCTAGAGCCAAGTATAAAGAATAGTCTAGAAACTACTGAACAAAGTGAAACAAGCTGTGGGGTCGGGGAGAGGAGAACTTCACTTACCAAATGTCAAGACTTATTTAGAAGAATATAGAGGCAAGAAACAGCTTCACTTGTATTAGGCAACTTGACATGTGATAGATCTGAGACTGCAGAGGAGTGGAAAATGCGTGGATTGGTCAATAATTCACACAATATATAGAAACAATCCACCTGGATTAAGGACATGAAAGGAGGGAGAGGAGAAGGAGAGGGTGTATGGAAGGGAAAGACAGGGAGAAGGAGAAGAGGCAGGAGAAAGAGGAACAAGAGGGGGAGAGGAAGAGAGAAGAAGTAGGAAATAACAACTAAAAGATAAATGGTCAAAAGTCATGAGCAGGCATTTCACACACAGAAAATGAAACCCAACAAATAAAAATCTCATTAATCAGGGAACAAATAAACATTTGCCTTATTAACTAGGGAAAAGCATATTCAAGTAAGATATTAGAACAACATTTCAAACTTACTAGATTAAAAAATATGTAAAAGTGTGATAGCACTAAGTGTTAGTGAAAATGGGAAACTGTAAAAACTCTCAAATCCTGTTGGTCCAAGCACATCCACTTTTACCTCTGAGAAGTTATTGCACATGTGCATCGAGACATGTAAAATAATAGGCATAGCGGCAGTGTTCAGAATAACACAAATGAAAAATGACTCAAATGTCCAACAACAGTAAAATAGACAAATTTGGTTACACTTGTGTAAAAAGAAACATCACGCAGAGGTAAAAATTTAAAAAGCTACACAATACAATGTGATAGTTCTGAAAGTGTTAATATTAAGCAGAAGAAAAGGCAAGTCAGAAAAGATAACACAGAATGTCTGTGTCCAAAGAAAGTTAAACAACAGGCAAAATTAAACAATATGTTGCTCATGGACATGTGCATATACAATAAAATATAAAGAAAAATCAATGAATGCTGAACAAAATTCAGCAGCTTGGCTTCCTGGGGATGGGAAGTTTGATGTGGTCAAGGACACCTGGGGCTCTGCAAACACAGGTCCAACTCTAGGAAGCCGGGCAAATGTATTTTAAACCACACTGCCTCCTATGCATGCGTGATTTATTTCATAACTTTTTAATTCAGAAAGTTTCTGAGGCATAATGGTGAGCTTAAAGGTGATTTTAAAGATTTTTCCATTTTCCTTACTTGAATTTTCTAATTTGGTCAACAATGAACATCACAATCTTGTGTAATAAATTGAAAACCAGTTATGAAATGAGACATGGTTTTTAAAAAGTTTGCATTACTGTACATGTCTAGTCAGTTCAGCAACTTCTGGGCCTAGTTTATCTCACATTAAAAGGGTCATCCATGTGACGACAACTTGCTCATTCATGAAAATAGAGAAATTTACAAAGATATAAATTAAAGAAGCTTATCACAAGGTTATCCTATATAATAAAAGGCTAATATGAAAATTGTCTCCTCAACTGGGAGTTCTACCAGGG
The DNA here is from genome assembly GCF_000412655.1 of Myotis brandtii. NCBI lineage: Eukaryota > Metazoa > Chordata > Mammalia > Chiroptera > Vespertilionidae > Myotis > Myotis brandtii. Next base: position 1,261,653 of record NW_005371410.1, read on the forward strand.
AGTGGGGCCGGCTGGACCTCACCCATGCACGAATTCATGCATCGGGCCTCTAGTTTTTAATATTAAAAAGTGGAGGAAAACAAAATATTCTCAAAGCAAAGTAGTTACATGTTATGGAATACTATGTAGCTATTAATAGTAATTTTGGAAAGACATTTCTATAAGAAAATGTTCATGACATTTTTTAAGTAAAAAGGCAGGCAACAAATAGCATGTAGTGTATGCTACTGATTTGTTTAAAACATAGATATGAATACACATATCAGGACACAGAATGAAGTAAAATGAAACAAAGTTATGCCAGAGACTTACTAACCAAAATAAATCTTATGTAGTTGTATTAACATCAGGCAAATTCGTCTTTAAATAAAAAGCATCACTAGAGTTTTAAAAAAAGTCACTACATCTAGACTATGTCCAAGTCACCAGGAAGCTTAAACAATTCTCAACTTGTATGTACTTAAAAACAAAACTTCAAAACCTGGTGAAAGGTTTATAACATATGACTTTCGGTAAGTGATACATAAGGAGACAAAAAAATTAAATATACAGAATTTTTCAGAATATAATTAACAAGCTTATTTCAATAGATGTAAATAGAACCCCTTCCCTAACTGCCCCTGACAAGAGAAGTACATGAATTCCAACCACAATGTAACATTTATGAAAACCAATCACTTTGTTGGCGTTAAAACAAGTCTAAATAATTTTTAAAGGACATGTTATCATAGAAAACAAAATTCTTACAGACAATGTAATTTATTTATGTATCAATAAAAAAATCACATTAGAATATCAATATAGTTGTAAATTAAGAAAACATATTCTTATAGTAAAGAAAAGTATTACGGTGGGAATCAAAAGTATTCATAACTGGCTTGACCAGTGTGACTCAGTGGTTGAATGTCGACCCATAAACCAAGAGGTCATGGTTTGATTCCAGGTCAGGGCACATGCCCTGGTTGCAGGCTCACTCCCCAGTAGGGGATATGCAGGAGGCTGCTGATCAATGATTCTCTCTCATCATTGATGTTTCTATCTCTCTCTTCTTCTCCCTTCCTCTCTGAAATCAATTATATGTAATACCTTAATCAATAAAGAAAAATAAATAAATAAATAAAAAAAATAAAAAATATGTATATATACGTAATAAAAAAGTACTCATAGCAAACATATTAGCAAACATGATCTAGGAATGTGTAAAAATAACCAAGTTGGTTTGGCCCAGTTATGTACGATGAGTTTAAAGTTAAAAATACTAATAGTGTAACCTATTACATTAACAAATTAAAGGAGAAAAAAACATAAAATCAACTCAATATGAAGCAATAACAGTTATTAATAAAATCCAACATTGATTCATGTTTTTTTAAAAAAACACAACTGTTGATAAACTAGAAATAGAAGGAAATTATCCCGTCCTAATAAAGTATAGTTTACCAGAAACCCCAGAGCAAACATTATTTAGTGGTGAGAAATTAAAAACATTTCTTTTAAAATCAGAAACATGACAAAGATGCCTACTATCACCACTTTTTCTCACCAGTATAGTTATGATCTTAACCAGGACAATAAGACAAGAAAAAGACAAAATTATAGTAATTGCAAAGATGGAAAACAATCATCATTTATAGGTAATAGGGTTGTCATATGAAATCCCCAAAGAATCTTGGGGGGCGGGAACTGGTTGGAAGAGGTTAATAGGGGAAAAAGGAGGACCTACTTAATACTTTCAACAATAAAGATTTTTTAAAAAAAGAATCTATAGGAAAACTATTAGAATTAACAACTGAATATATCAAGTTTGCCAAGTATAAAAATCAAGATTGATATTGTAATTGTATTTAAATATACTGACTATACACTTTTAGGAAATTAATTTAAAGAATGTATACCATATGTAATGACAAGCAATGCAGAATCTTAAAATATTTTTAAAAGATGTACAAGACCTTTATGAATAAAATTATAAATTTTTATTGAAAGACAATAAAGGAAAGCTAAATTAATTTAGAAAAATGCAACATTTGTAGATAAAAATATTCAATATTGTAAAGATAGCAACTCTCTGCAAATTCATGTAGAGGTTTGATGTCGTTTTCACCAAAATTTTAATACTCATGTGTAGCATGTGTGTGTGATTTGACAAGATAATTCTAGAGCCAAGTATAAAGAATAGTCTAGAAACTACTGAACAAAGTGAAACAAGCTGTGGGGTCGGGGAGAGGAGAACTTCACTTACCAAATGTCAAGACTTATTTAGAAGAATATAGAGGCAAGAAACAGCTTCACTTGTATTAGGCAACTTGACATGTGATAGATCTGAGACTGCAGAGGAGTGGAAAATGCGTGGATTGGTCAATAATTCACACAATATATAGAAACAATCCACCTGGATTAAGGACATGAAAGGAGGGAGAGGAGAAGGAGAGGGTGTATGGAAGGGAAAGACAGGGAGAAGGAGAAGAGGCAGGAGAAAGAGGAACAAGAGGGGGAGAGGAAGAGAGAAGAAGTAGGAAATAACAACTAAAAGATAAATGGTCAAAAGTCATGAGCAGGCATTTCACACACAGAAAATGAAACCCAACAAATAAAAATCTCATTAATCAGGGAACAAATAAACATTTGCCTTATTAACTAGGGAAAAGCATATTCAAGTAAGATATTAGAACAACATTTCAAACTTACTAGATTAAAAAATATGTAAAAGTGTGATAGCACTAAGTGTTAGTGAAAATGGGAAACTGTAAAAACTCTCAAATCCTGTTGGTCCAAGCACATCCACTTTTACCTCTGAGAAGTTATTGCATATGTGCATCGAGACATGTAAAATAATAGGCATAGCGGCAGTGTTCAGAATAACACAAATGAAAAATGACTCAAATGTCCAACAACAGTAAAATAGACAAATTTGGTTACACTTGTGTAAAAAGAAACATCACGCAGAGGTAAAAATTAAAAAAGCTACACAATACAATGTGATAGTTCTGAAAGTGTTAATATTAAGCAGAAGAAAAGGCAAGTCAGAAAAGATAACACAGAATGTCTGTGTCCAAAGAAAGTTAAACAACAGGCAAAATTAAACAATATGTTGCTCATGGACATGTGCATATACAATAAAATATAAAGAAAAATCAATGAATGCTGAACAAAATTCAGCAGCTTGGCTTCCTGGGGATGGGAAGTTTGATGTGGTCAAGGACACCTGGGGCTCTGCAAACACAGGTCCAACTCTAGGAAGCCGGGCAAATGTATTTTAAACCACACTGCCTCCTATGCATGTGTGATTTATTTCATAACTTTTTAATTCAGAAAGTTTCTGAGGCATAATGGTGAGCTTAAAGGTGATTATATAGATTTTTCCTTACTTGAATTTTCTAATTTGGTCAACAGTGAACATCACAATCTTGTGTAATAAATTGAAAACCAGTTATGAAATGAGACATAGTTTTTAAAAAGTCTGCACTACTGCACATGTCTAGTCAGTTCAGCAACTTTTGGGCCTAGTTTATCTCACATTAAAAGGGTCATCCATGTGACGACAACTTGCTCATTCATGGGTCAAGGAACTCTGCAACGGCTCCACCCACTAGCAGATCTGAATACCGAAATTTTTATCTGAAGGAAGAAAAATTCCAGAAATTTTACTCTTTTTAAATGTTTAATACTTTTAAAAAAGTATTTTAATGAATTTAAATAATTGTTTTTAAATCTATCTATATGGTAATATAGCTACAGTAAAAAAAGAACATTTAAAAAAATAGATAAAAAAAGAAATGCTACTCTTGATTCTACCATACTGAGATAGCCACAGCTAGAATTCAGTTGTTTTCCCTTAAACATTGTTTTGCTAAGCATAGGTATTTTCCCCTAAAATTTTATTTCTAGTAAAGATGCATGCCTTTATTCTGCTTTTTGAAGACAATAATAAATCAAAGCCTTTTTTGATATTGCTTAAAATATTAGCAAAAATTGTTTTATAAGATGTATAATATTCCATGTAGTGGGCTTACCATAACTTACTTAACAATATTCCTACCATTCTTCTGCTTAAGACTTCAAAGGAAGTTTACATCCTTTGAACTAGTTTAGATCATAATACTTGCAATTACCAATGTTTCCAGTTTTCTAGAAATGCTGTGTGGCCTAATCCTTCTTCTAGCCCTGTACATTCTGAGCCACTGCAGGGGGAGACCTGAGTTGTGGTGCTACAGCCTGGGAGCTTACTATTAGCAATGGGGTTCTTGACTCTGTCTGCACAGGGAGTCCCAGAAACCCAACCTGAGGGCCTACTCGCTACACCACCACTTGTGAACCAGCTGTCTTCATTTAGGATTTCCCCACAAGCAGAGTGTGAGACAAGCACTTGGCATGGAAGAGTGAGAAGCATGAGACCTGGAATGTTGCATGATCAGTGCCACAGCTTTGGGCAATAGAAATGTGACTTGGGCCTGGACCTCTGAGAAGTAGAGTGGAAGACTCCAGAATTATCCAAAATTGGAGGGATGGGAGGCTGGGTCACTTATCTACTAGCTTCCATCTCCTATTAACTGAGGTTTACTTCTGGGAGTATAAGCTCCCCCCACCCCTCACTATCAGGCTGTGCTGTGTCTTGGCCAAGCATGTAGGCTAGCTTCAGAGAAGACTGAGGCAGAATGGCAAGTGGTGCATTCTGGGAAGGGATGTTGCCAGCTCAAGGTAAGTCGGCTTACACAGAGCCATCCTGCAGCTGCAGCTGCAGTGGAATCAGAGTTGGGCTGAGGGACTATAATGCTGGACTTCAAAGGTGCCAGTTTCACTCATAATAAAGAGCTTGAACTTTCCTTTCACTGGCAATGGAACCTATTAAAAAGTTTAATAAGTGAGGGTCTGCTTTGTATAACTGGGTAGATAACAGAAATACTTGAGGAGAAATAATTAAGGAAGAAGAGATTGAGGGAAATAGATAAGGAGTTTAGTTTGGAGCATTGTGATATCAAGTTGATCATCAAACTTCAGGTATTCATGTGTTAAAAATACTGTACGGCGCTCAGGGAAAAGGCCTGAATCGAAAAAAATAGCAGTGGCAGCCGAGACCATGAGAAAAGATGAGATCATCTGCGGAAGTAGATGGATGAAAAAGGAAAGCCACAGCAGCCTCCCTAGAACACCCAAGTTTAAAGGCTGAGCAGAGAAAGAAGAGTCTGCAAAGGAGATGGGCAAACATAATAAGAAGGTGGGAATATGATCAGGGAAATTGGGTCCAAGACCTAGGAGTAGAGACTTTTACAAACAGAGGAGTCACAGCATCTAATGCTAAGGAAAGGCCACGGTGATGGTGACTTGATGACAGAAAAGATTTCATCAAATATGAATTAACAACAATTTTAGGAAAGGGCTTGGTATAAAAGTCCTTAGAGACGGGAAGTGAAAGTCTGAATTAGGGAAACACTAACTCTCGTTGCATTGAGGTTGGAGATGAACCAACTGGCCGTTAGATAACCTGCACTGAGGCCATGGCAGCGATAGTAGGAGAGTATGGATTGTCAAGTTTTGGGGTTCATATCTGAGGTAGAATGAAAGGATTTGATAAGGATCTAGATTGCAGTAATGCGACTGGAGAAACCAAGGAGAGAGACAGATTGAAGGTGTTTGAGGTTTCTGTCTAGCTCTGGAGATTGGGGAACAGATGAGACATTAAACAGTCTTGAATATGTGCTATGAAATAGTTTTGGGGGAAATGTAATGAATTCCATTTGGGCCATGGGGTGTGTGAGATGGCTGATGTGTGATATTCTATTAGCAATATCTAAACAGCACTAGATTTATGGATTTGAACACATGAGAGAGATAGAGATGAAAATATCAATTTGTGATTTATCTGCAGATAGAAAGGTAAAGTTATATGACCAAAATAGTATGTAAGGCTCTTTAGCCAGGAAAATCCTCAGCGCGAAAACAGACGAGACTATAGGAGAAAGTCTGCAGAACCCAGGCATGAAACATGATGGTAAAGGAGCCAGGGAAGGAGATATAATGCCGGAAATAAAGAGCCCAATTCCTTATAAAAGAGACGCTTCTGTTCTTACACAGATGGATGCTTACAAAGCTTCTGTCTTCTTTCAAACCAAGATGGAAATATTTGCAAGGAAAATGGAAAAACTCTGGCTTGATAGTCCTCCCGCAGATCCAAATTCATAGCTATAAATGAACTGCAAGATAGGACCAGACTTGCATTTTGTAAACAAGAAACAGTTCTCAGACAAAAAAAAAAAAAGAACCACTTGCATTTTGGCTCTAAAATTAAAATTCATGGAGTTTGATAAATCACATTCTTTTCATTATTTTTTTTTAACTTCTCCAGGATATCTGGCTTTCTCTGCTTTGCTTATGTTGCCTCTGACTAGAGTATTACATTACCTCATCTCACCCATGCTACCTCTCTTGAGCTCTTAGGTTGTCCCTTCTCTACTCTTCATAAAAACAGATGGGAACATGATTTTCTGGTTTTGCTCCTCTGATGGAGGAAACAAGTCTGGTTGAACCAAGACTTGTTGCCTTTATAAACACTTTAAAATTATAATACCTCATTTTTTTCAGTTAATGTGAATAATCATTTATTATTAACCAGTATAAATGATTAATTTGATATGTAGGGCTGCACATCTCTCAATCATGGTGAACTCTAAATAATAACATGGAATCTTGTAAGTCATATTTATGTGGAAAGTATATAAGCGTAACAGCTATAAACTCACTTGAAAATAGGACATTTTTAGAGTGTGGAGGATCATCTGGGATCATCTGGGCAGACTCGTGGAGCTCATGGCTATTCCCCAGAGAAGATCTCAGAAAACTAATAACTCGCTGGACACCCTGCTGTTGGGAAGGGGGAGCCAATTGGACCGTGGTGGGAAGTTCAATGAGAGGGTGATATTGGTTTCAACTCCACCCTTTGGCTTTGCAATTAGTTCCATGAAGAAGGGGAAGGACACAAATAACTGAAAGATGAAACTGATGAAAGTTTCTTGCCTCTAGAAATGCTGGAAGATGCTGATGATATGCAGCCCTCCTGTTTGTACTTCAATAATAAAGACTGAAACACCAGTGGGAAGAGGACTTTTCTCTTTGCCTACACACAGCAGCTGTAGGAGCAGACCCAATGGGATTATCCCAGTGTTGCTGAGGTTATGAGAGGAAAACAAGAATATCCAGAGCCACCAGTGTCAGGGTGGCAGAGGCATGGAGGGATGAGGGACAGCAGCTGAGGGATGCCCATAGAGCTTCTCAGGAATATTCAGGACATATCCCAGGAACCCTGGGGACCAAAGAGAGAAACTCATTTAGCTGAGGTCCTCACTGCTTCCAGAGTTGGCTATATGTCCACAAGTATGGCTCATGTGGCAAGTTGTTTTCAGTTTTCCTCCTTAGGGTGGTGAGAGCAGGGATCTGAGGTATACAGTTGCTTGTGGGTCTTTGTATATCTAACCACAATGTTGGTGCTAGTCCTAGGGCATCAGTCTGAACAAGGCAGGTTACATGGGTTTAACTATCCACCTAAAATGCCTAATAAGTACACCACCTAGACATAGCAGCAAGATTAGTGAAGATAACCCTTTGATGACCTGAGCTGATCAATGGTGGTTAGGCTGTGACTCTTGAAGGCTAGAGAAAGAGAAATGAAAGGTGTAATCAGCAGCTAAAGTGCAAATAACTCTTGTTATACATATACAAGTCATTTCTACACACACACACACACACACAGGTTAGTTCCTCCTTTAACTGCATTTCCCACCTACCCACTCATTCCTGCCAAGGGTACATACAAGCTGTGGTTATAAATCATCTCTGTTCTTCCAAAGTTGACTTTGATTTTCACTTTAACCTTACTTCACTTGGAAGTTTATGCTAAGGTGTTAAAGTAAGGAGAAATTCTTGCATATATTGGAGAAGGGTATAGGAAGGAGGAACCTGGGTCACAATGTTATGTGCCCCAGTCCTAACACCTCACTCCCACCCTCTCCATCCCAACGGAAGAATATACTTTCATGCATATAAAACCAAGACAAAGCTTTCCAAGTCAGGCTTCCATTTGGTTTCTAGTGTGGGAAAATGAATGAATGACTGTGGGTTTTTCTTGAGCATGGGAGGGAAAATACAATAGACCATAAACATATAGACATTACTCTGTGCGCCAGTCTAAAAATGGTCATGATTGGAGCCTGGCCTGAAAGCTGCCTCAGCTGCTTTACCTCAACTTTTTGCCCTTTTCCCAACATGCACATATTTATAACCTGGGTTTCCCAAACAGATTACTCTGTATTTCCGCCATCTGGTTTATGGATTTTTTTTTTTTTTTGTAACATGCTACAGGCTGCCAAACAGTAAAGCTAGTAAGATTCTTGTTTGAGGGAAAGCAACTCTGGCAGAGTGTTGTAAAATAACAGTACATTAGCTACTTGGAAGCAGTAGCACGGCTCCAGAGACTTCCAGAACGCTGGGAGACTGAGAGCATTTAACGAGGATGCAACTGAACGGCTTATACGTTTGGCAGAGTATTAAAGTGTTCTGCTCCGCAAGTACAGGGAGAATTTTACCAAGGAGTAAAAGGTGAAATGTTTTAATTTTGCCTTCATTTTCTGACTGTGTCTCCACTGTTAAAAAAATGGTGTGGATTCATTTATACAGAGACCCAGCTATTGTGTTTTTGTTGCTTCCATTTCTGTTTTGAAATAGAATCAAGACCATGTCAAAATGGGCCTCCCTTGTTCAGTGGAAGGTTCCCATAAAGTTCATGTCACAGCAACATTTTTGTTAAGTGAATCCTATTACGCTGTTCAATTCCATCATAAATGTCAGAGATTCAGTCTATAGGAAAACCAGCTGGCCCTCAACAGAATGAAATCACAGGTCAGAATGTGGAAAATGTTCTCAAAAACACTTTAAAGAACAAAATTATATCTGTTGGGAAAATATAAGCATTTAAAGTATGAGGAAAAGTATTCTGCACTCAAATAATAATGTAAGAAATAAAAATACCAGGATAGAAAATTCTGGCAGGATTCTCATCTGTCTCTACCTGATTTACACATTTTTTAACTAATGTTAAGAAAGTAATTCCTAATGATCAGAATATTTCACTAAATGTACTTTTAAAAATTTTTTATTGAATTTATAAGGGTGACATTGGTTAATAAAATTATACAGGTTTCAGATGCACAATTCTATAATACATCATCTGTGTGTACTATGTGTTCAACACCCCAAGTCAAGTCTCCTTCCATCACCATTTATCAACCCTTTACCCTCTTCTACTTCTCCCCACCCCCTTTCCCTCTGGTAATCACCATGTGTCTATGAGGGTTATTTTGTCTTTGCTTAATTCTTTTACTTTTCACCCAATCCCCCCAAGCTCCTCCCCTCTGACAGCTGTCAGTCTGTTCTCTGTTTTAATCAGCTTCAGTTACTTTAAAGTTTCTGACTTATATTCTAGGTAATTTGAAGGGGGTGGAGGATGTATGTGGATGATATGGAATGCACTTTTTTTAGACTTTTTTGTTAATCTCCAGATAACTTTATCTGCGTCCTTATACTAGGAGAACAAAGAGGACCATGAAAAATGAAATACCCAAAGTTTGCTTTTATTGTTTTACTGAGGAGTTCTGCTCTGGTGTTAGCAGAAACAGGTGTTATTGAGGAGGAATATAGGGGGCAACCTGGGGGGGTAGCTAGCAATCTGAATCTGTGCCAGTGACCGGTGGCCTAGTGCACATTCTTGTTAGCCTATACTTAAGTCACTGCCCCTTCTTTAGGCAATATTCTGTTTTCCTAAATACTCCAGTTTACAAGGGCCACAAACAAAGAATTTAACAGCTTAGCCAGAGGGGAGGTCACTAGCACCACCCAGGCCAGGCCTTTAGCTGTAATCTCTACTTCCCCATTCTAACTAACTTAGTTAGGGCTGCAAAATCCCAGAAGTAAGGAAACAAAGAATTTAGAAATATATATAAGGAGCAATCTTATTGTATAAGTTGTTCAGGCTTTGGACCTTTGAATCCCCTGAGCCAGCAGCACTGCTTTAAATAAAGGGTTTTTCCTAAGTCTCTGAGCACTCATTGTGTATTTTCTGGTGGCCTGGTAAATTCTGCAACATTATTTAACACATAACTTTGTGGCTTTTATATAAAACTAGAGGACCGGTACATAAAATTCATGCATGGGGAGCGGGGGTCCCCTCAGCCCAGCCTGCACTTTCTCCAATCCAGGACCCTTCGGGGGATGTCTGACTGCTGGCTTAGGCCCGATCCTGCAGGAATCCCTCTCGCAGTGCAGGACCACTGGCTCCTAACTGCTCACCTGCCTGCCTGCCTGATCACCCCTAACCACCTCTGCCTGCTGGCCTGGTCTCCCCCAACTGCCCCCCACTGCCAACCTGAAGAGCCCCCCTCTGTTGCCCTGGTCACCCCTAACTGCCCCCCCCCCACTAGCCTGGTCACCCTTTACTGCCTCCCTTACAGGACTGGTTGCCCCATGCAGTCTGCTGCTCAGTCATTTGGTCGTCCCTCACTGCTCCCCCTGCCTGCCTGGTCACCACACACAGCCTGCTGCTCAATCGTTTGGTCATCCCTCGCTAACCCCCCTGTAGGCCTTGTTACCCCACTCAGCCTGTTCGGTCATCCATTTGGTCATTCGTTCACTTGTGATGGCCCTTGGCTCTTTATATATATAGACTAGAGGCCCGGTGCATGAAAATTTGTGCACTCGGAGGGAGGGGGGTCCCTCAGCCTGGCCTGCACCCTTTCGAAGTCCAGGACCCCTCAGGGGATGTCCACCTGCCAGCTTCGGCCCACTCCTCGGGGGATCAGCCCTAAGTTGTCAGTCAGACATCCTTAGCGCTGCCGAGGAGGCAGGCACTGCCGCTGCACTTGCAACCATCAGCCCAGCTTGTGGCTGAGCGAAGTGCCCCCTGTGGGAGCACACTGACCAATAGGGGGAAGCTCATGCATTGAGCATCTGCCCCCTGGTGGTCAGTGAGCATTATAGCGACCGGTCGTTCTTGGTCGTTCAGCCATTAGGGTCAATTTGCATATTACCCTTTTATTATCTAATCTAATAAAAGAGAAACATGCAAATTGACCACACATCTGCTATGCCCCAAGCCACGCCCACCAGCCAATCAGAGCGACTATATACAAATTAACCCAACCAAGATGGCGGCTGGCAGCCACGAAGCTGGAGCAAGCAGGAGGATTGGTTGCCCCAGCGATGGAGGAAGCCAAGCTTCCTGCCTGCCCTGGCTGGCTGTGGCCTCCACTTAAGGCAACAAAGTTTCAATTATAGAAGATAAATAAATCCCAGATATCTGCTTCCAGCCAGCCTCCACTGGGAGATTGGGTGGCTGGGGGCCATGGCCAGCCTGCAAACAGCCATCAGCCACTCACCCAGGATGGCCACACCCTCATTGGGGTGAGGGTCCCCACTGGGGGGCTTAGCCAGCCTACAAACAACCATCAGCCCCTCATCAAGACTGGCCAGGCAGCCCAGCAGGACCCCCCACCCTGAAGGGGGTGTGGCCAGCCTGAAAA
>NW_005371410.1:1273715-1297284 GCF_000412655.1 Myotis brandtii
CAGCTGCCTGGCTGCTGGCCGCCATCTTGGCTGACAGTTAATTTGCATAAGGATATGCTGATTAGCCAATGGGAAGGGTAGCGGTCGTACGCCAATTACCATGTTTCTCTTTTATTAGTGTAGATGGTAGTTTGTACATTTTGTTCTGGTATTGAATCAAAATCTGCTTCATTTACTTATAGTGTTTTTCTCACGTGGGGCTGTTAGTACATCAGTTGATCTTCGCTTTTGAATTTAGAAAAATTTTGAACACTAACTAAATGGATTTATTCATTCATTTATTCATTCATTCATTTACTAATTAATATTGAGATCAGATACAAGGTAACTGCCCTAAAGATACCCATAGAGTCAGGAAAGTTTGAGTGTCCCTAAAGTATTTAGCACAGTATGTACAATTTGTTATGTAATCACCATTTCTTAAAATATAGGAATGATTATTTCCATTTTAGAAATGTGTAAACTGAGGTTCATAGGAGGTATGTAATTGGCCCAAAGTTATGCTAGTATTAAGTGGCAAAGTACAAATTTAAACTTAGGGTTCACTGATGCAAAATCCCACTTAAATTCTACTATTACACCCCACTGTTTAAGAATATTTAGAAGCTTAAGAATGGAAGGTGGTGAGTGGATGGGTGGGTGGATGGGTGGGAAGAGATTAACCAAAATATTTATATACATATATGCATAACCCATGGACACAGACAATAGTATGGTGAAAGCCTGGGGCAAGAAGGGAGGAGGGGTGGGCTAGAAGGGGTCAATGGGGAAAGAAAGGGTACATCTGCATTACTTTCAACAATAAAGATAAATTTTTAAAAGAATGAGGTAATCAAATTATAATGATAAACGGTATTCATAAATTTTGTAACCTTAGGACTTGCTGTTCTCAGCATGAGTATCTGTTTTAATTCATGAATTCCTTAAGGTCAGGAGACTGAGAGGCAACTGTTCTATAATGGAGAGGAATACCTGCACTATTTAAAATAAATTTCCAGAAATTCCAAGCAACCTTTTGATAACGTATTTACTGGCAGTTGGAAATCTTGCTGACAGTAATATTATGGGATAAAACCTACCATGCTGGGATCCATCATGTCACTTCTATTTGAAAAAGAAAGGGAAGATAGAGAGAGGGGGTTGTTGGCCAGTCTCACATTGCAGGTGACACAGGGGGTGGGAGTGAAACATTTCAGTGTTTCTCCTCCTTTTTTCTCACTCTGTACCAATTCTAGCCCTCATACGGTAGAGGAGAGATAAGGGGAATATTCAGCAGGCAGAGAGAAAGATAAGGAAGGGGTTATGAATGAGAAATAAGATGGGAAAACATAGAAAATATTTTCTATGTGCTCTGAAATAATGACATGAAATAAAGTCCACCCTCAAATGCCTGAAATACTATTGTATATTTCTTCAATGAATTTTATAGTCTGGAATGAAGAAAATTTCCTCCCGAGCATGAGTAACAGGCACAAAAGTATTTAAAATATGAACTACCTCCAGTGAGTCAAACTTGCTACATGTAGGATGGCCTGTGGGGTAACTGGAATCAAGTTTTATGGTGTCCTGACATCAACTCTGTTAGCTTGGAAAACTCTGGCTGACCCACAAGAGGTTCCCTAAAAGAGTACCTCAGTTCCTGATAGGGTCTGTGGTTTCCATAGAGCACTTGAAGGGGCCCAAATAAATTGTTTTATGTTGGAAATCTATTACACCTTCTTAGTTATTCTCAGACATGGAACTTAATTTGATCTCTGTCATACTGAGCAAAGCAGAGAATTTGGGAGAACTTTTATAAGCAAACTTAGTGAACATTCAGCAAACTATGAGTGAATTTCCAAAAATATCGTTCATGGGTCTCTATTATGATAGTGAGTTTTGCTAAAGGAGAGTGAGTTTATTTGAGGAGGGGGAGGGAATATTGGGTTGACATGAGGCTTACAAGAGAAGGGCACTAATATGTAGTTTTGAGTTGAGAAGACTGAAGGCCAATTAAATAATATTTCTGTGAATGATGGACAATCATCAGGAACATGTTGTTTTTTCTGTTTCAATTCAACTGATGTAGTCATCTATTTTAAGGGTCAATAAAGATTGAAGTACAGTTCTAGCATCAGTGGAGAGAGACGTATGTCAGTCAGTTCCTCCTCTGCTCTTTCCTCCCTTCACCTGAATCTTAACTTTGTGCCAAAATGAATACACAGATGAGCACTAGAAGAGAACTGGGGAGCACTGAGAAGCAAGGTGTAGGATAACCTTGGGAAATTTCTCTCTAAAGCAAAGAACATGTACACTGAGACAAGGATGACCACTGTTCACCAAAATGCACATTGCTGTCTTCTTTCTAAGCACACAGCCATAGCCATATGCACCAGCTTCCCTTGCAGCTAGATTCATCAAGCACAGAATTCTAGGCAACGCTATGTGAGTGGAAGTGAAAGAAACCACTTTCAGGCCTACCTATGGAAATCTCCCACACATGCTTCTCCAAGTTCTTCTGGATGACTGAGATGGAAAAGACCACAGAGGCTTTGGAACCTTGAACAGAGGATTGGTCAGACTGGCTTACTGAATCACCACATACTAGTAGTTCCTCAGATGGAGGAAAATCACCACCATGAACAAAGAACACCTGCCTTATCTGTTATGTGCATAGGAAAGAATCTTCTAGTGCATTTCAGTCATTCTGCATTTCAGGTTCTGTCTGTTTCAACAGCTGTTTCTCTATTAGTCACTAAAGATGATTTCATGGGATATATATGCAATTGCATTTTATAATTGAAAAACAAACAAATGGGCTGATAAAAATCTTTTTTCTGCAGGTCTCTAACATTTATTTTCCATGATTTGTTGAGAAAAGGCCTTGCAAAATAGGAGAGGGATGGATACACACACTTTCCCCATAATGCCACAATTCCATGATCCCATGACAGTTGGGGCCATAGCATGATTGGTTAGATTTCTAAAACAGATCTGGAAAATGTATGCCTTTCCTGTTGGTGAAATTCTCTTGATTTATGATCATCATATTTATATGTACTAAATCATACTGAAATATATTAAGTATTTTGTTTTTTAATTTTAGTTGAGCGGGCACTGGTCATTCAAATTAATGACTGTTCATGGCTGGTATAAATCCTGAGAGGCATTTGCAGTGGGTGTGTGTTATTTGAATGGCAGAGGCAGATTGATGGCATCTGTATCCCATGTGAGTGTCAGGCAGTCCAGCAACTGTTCAGTGTACTCACTCTACGACCATAAACTTGAGTTGTTATGATTGTTGGTAACAGTTGTACTTTAAGTCATGAAGAAGAGTTATTTTAAAATGATGATACATGTTGTTCCCTAATCACTATTTTTAAAGGCCTTGATGCTTCTACGACGTCACTATTAGAGCCAATGCCTGCTGATGTAACTGATGGAAATACTTCGATGCCACATTAATATCTATCTGAATAACCACCAGAGTAAATTCATTTATTATTTGAATATTTTTGCTGTCATCTCTTTAAAACTGTTGACGGGTGGTTTTCTTTGGAAAAATATTATTCCCGGGTTGCATTGTATTGTTTTCACAGGAGTAAGAAGCCCTCTGCCATCAATAATTTATCAATTAAAATACATTTTATCAATTAACAGCTTTTACTTTACTCTCAGGACAATGTTAGGTAGCAGCAGTGTGGGGAAGAGAGAAGAGATATTGGACATGGTTTCCACAGCTTTAGGAGACACACAATTAACACCATAAGAAATATTTACAAGCAGAGGCAGAATTTCACATTACATTTGCTCAAGAAGACCTGGATTTGAATCATGTCCCTGGTATTAGCTGTATAACACTGAACAAGTCACTTAATACTTCGGGCTCAGTTTTTCCCCCATCTGCAAAACAATTATGATATTACCCACCTCCCAACACTGTATGTCAGATTAAGAAGTAGAGCACTCATTGGATCCTAACACCACTACTGGGAGAATAAGAAAGTGGCTCATACTTATCAGTCAATTGAGCCAGCAGTGTGTGAGGGATTCTCAAAGGCAAGGAAAGGCTTAAGAAGCAGCAAATTATCAAAGAAGAGTCATAAGAGGTAAGAGATAAAAACACTACACCTGCAAGTGTAGGTGAGGGCCATCCAATTCTAAGTAAGCAGGATTAAGAAGCCAGAAGTGTGGCGATTTGAACAGGATTCTGTAGTACGTTCTGTGTCTATTGTGTCTGTGTCTTATAAATCAGTTGTGGCCTTAGGACAAGAGAGGTGTTCAGCTCACCTCTGGTTAAGAGGACACTAGAGAATCTGCCATGGACCGCTAGTTTCTCTAAATTGAGTTACACCTTTAAGATCACTACATTTGACAAAGCCCATATTATCACCTGATTTACTTATTTGTTTATTGTATATCATCTCCCCCTCTGGGATGTAAGCTGCATGAAACATATTGTTTTCCCACTGATACATTTTTTCACTGATAAATTCCTAGTGCTGAGAACTGGAACTATATAGGCATTTGATATACATAATAAATGAATGAATCACATAAGTAATTGGGTATCCACATGGGAAAATCCTAGTGTTTGGGCCCGAGGCACCTACAAAAGATGATTAAGACAAGTCCCTGCTATCAAAAGATAGGCTCTGTTGCATCTACTAGTAAGCCAACTATCTGAAGTTTTTGCTTGCAATTGACAGAGATGGGATGAATTAGGCAATATTGGCCAGAAAAAAAAATTAATCGGTCTTTCCTAAGTTTTTGAGGAAGAAAAATTTGAATTTTGAAGAGAACTCCAAGCCTTTCTCTCTCTTCTCCCCTTTTATTTTACCTTCCCTCTCACTCTGTCAGTCTCCCACCCCCCCCCCCCCCTCTGTTTTTTCTTTAGTGCCCTTGGTCATCTTAAACCACTAGTCAAAGCACAGAGAGCAGGTAGAGCTGAGAAAATGAGAGAGAAATGAAGATGGTAGGCAGCTCACTTGATTCTCAACTCTTCTTTGGAGTCATAGTTCTGAGTCTTTGAGAGTCTTTATTATTTAGACACTGGGAGCTGGTTTTTAGTACTTCATCCAAAGCATCACACTGGATATCACCTGTTACATTTTTTTCCAGAGAGTTGAATAAAAAAATATATGTGGTTATGAAGAACCTGCCAAGTAGTCTTTCCCAATCTTTCAAAATACTCTTCACCAGGAGGCCTTATCCAATGCTTTCCCAGCTGGAGGAAGATAGTACCAAAGCCTAGATTGATTGAATTAAGAGTAGAACCTAAATCTTTCTACTCTTGCCAAGAAGTTAAGAGAAAAAAAAATCCCACATGCCAAACCGGTTTGGCTCAGTGGATAGAGCGTTGGCCTGTGGACTGAAAGGTCCCAGGTTCAATTCCGGTCAGGGGCATGTACCTTGGTTGCAGGCACATCCCCAGTGGGGGGTGTGCAGGAGGCAGCTGGTCAATGTTTCTCTCTCATCGATGTTTCTAACTCTCTATCCCTCTCCCTTCCTCTCTGTAAAAAATCAATAAAAAATATTTTTTAAAAAATCCCACAAAAAAACCCAAGACTGTTGTTCAGAAAAGGGATTAGGAGTGTCCTGTATCATTTGAGACTCTTAATAACTAATCTGTACCTGTTAGTACTAACATTTTCATCAATGCCCAGTGATCAATTTTGTCTTCAAGAGGTGCAGTGATGGGGAATGAAATAGGCTGGGCTGATCATGCAACAGCATATAGTCTTGGTTTTCCTGGCCTGTTAGCCATTCTGCAGCTCTGACCATGCACAGGTTGACAAAGGCACAGCAGGGGGATGAGATTCAAATGGATCACTTCCAGTTCTAGTTATTATTTGGCTAAAAGGTCTTATGAGAGAGAAATTTAAAACTATTGGCTACTGGAAAGTATTTAAAATTTAAATAATATATTCACCACTCCCATCTCCCACACTCATTTCAGCACACTCTAGAGCAGTGGTTCTCAACCTTCCTAATGCCGCGACCCTTTAATACAGTTCCTCATGTTGTGGTGACCCCCAACCATAAAATTATTTTCATTGCTACTTCATAACTGTAATTTTGCTACTGTTATGAATCGTAATGTAAATATCTGATATGCAGGATGTATTTTCATTGTTACAAATTGAACATAATTAAAGCATAGTGATCAATCACAAAAACAATATGTAATTATATGTGTTTTCTGATGGTCTTAGGCGACCCCTGTGAAAGGGTCGTTCGACCCCCAAAGGGGTCGAAACCCACAGGTTGAGAACCACTGCTCTAGACCCTTCCCTGCTTATTTCTTCATAGCCTTTATTGTCTTAAACATACATTTTTATGATTTTGTTGCTATTTTCTATACCCACCCTCATTAAGTTGCTGGCACCACAGGTCAGGGATTGCTCTGTTTTCTAGTGCACTGGTAAGTGCCAGCACCTAGAAGAGTATCTGATATATAGGAGCGAAATAATCAGCACTTGTTAAAAGGATGAGTGAATGGATTTTTCATTGCACAAGCATAAACAATTGAGATGTCTTATAAACTCAGTTTGAAATTAAAAATCCAAGCTTGAAAAGACAAATTCTCTGGTGTCTTCTTTTAGCTAATAAATAATATTTAGACACGAAGTTACATCTTTTAAAGCTTGGATCCACCCAAAACATTTAACTCAGTCAGGGAGCAAGGAGAGAATTTGGAGATTTTTGGAGCACTGATTTACTTTGCAGATCTTAAATTATAAAGATGCATTGTTTTCTTATGCACTTAACTACAAATGAGATACCCAATATTGAAACTAGGATTACATATACATACATTTTGAAAGTGCTCAATAAAGAAAAAAGAGATCAATGTTTTCAAACTCTGCCTTGGAAGAAATATGGGACAAAACTATCGCAATTCTGAGGTTAAAGCATGGGGGGTGGGAAGTTTGCATGAATTTTTTGTTCTGCTTCTCCAGGTGGTTCTGTGTTAGCCTGGGAAGGTTGGGTTCCCTTCCCTAGGCTGCGGCAGCCTCCTTGGTTCCTCACCCCTTCAATTCTCCTGCCTCTTCCTCCCCCTTCCCTTAGTATTTGAGAAGATGTTGTGGTCCAGTGATCTGCAGAAAGTTAACAAGTGCTGAACAAGGGTGGAATCCATATGATCCCTTCAGCTCATTAGTTCCCCTAGAGTTAAATATCCAGTTTCTTTCAATAAGCGCCATCCGCTCCTTGTTTGAGGAGATGCTCATGAGTAAAACTCACCACCACATGGCTCACAATCAAAGAGAGGCTTGTTAAATAGGTCAGCGGAGGGCTTCCCAGCTCTAGGTGGCTGTAGTGCCCTGTTTCCTCCACAGAAACAGGTAGTCAACCAGGGTGTTTATTCACTGAAGGTCAGCCTTTTGTATTTGGAAACTTCTAGCAGATGTGATAAGCAGTAAATTGCAGATCTATCACTTTTTTTTTCGCCCCAGAAAGTGCGTGTGTATGAAATCAGCAGAATACTGCCTCTCTGTGATTTATGGCCCACTTTTGACCACCTCTTATCAGGTTCCCACAAGCCCTTTCTGATGCAGCTCATGTCTGAATGACAATAGACAAACCAGCACCATTATGCACCAGAATCTCTCTCAGCATTCTAGACACCAAGATTACATCTAGGGTATTGATTTATTGCTGCCTTTCCCCCCACAGGGACCAGTTTGTTCAGCCAGAACAGGATCGACTATTATTAAATGGAGCCAACAACTCTATGGGAACTTGGTAAAGAAATAATCATTTGCTCCTACCTTCCTAACAACCCGGGCATATAAGGAAATGCATGCATTTAAATATGTAGACTGTTATTTGTCTCTGCTTGTCTCTTCTTAAAGCATGCAAAAGAAGATAAAACAGGCCTTTGGAAGAAGGGAACCTTTGTCGTTTCTCGGAAGTTGAAACACAATGTGCTTCTTTTTATGAACCACGCTGAAATGATTACAAATCTCTGCTTTGGTGTGTATTTCTGAAACACCTACTGTATCTATAGCAATGAGGTTTTATGACAGCTTTAACAGTTTCTGCAAAATTTATATGTTCTACCAGTAGATCATTTTGGGGAGCGATATAAATTTTACAGCACATCAGAGTTTTATATCACCTACAAATGCCTGATGTAGGATTCACATTAAGCAGACCTACATCCACCCACAGTATTCTATTCTTCGGGGTATTTATGTTTGCCAGGCAAAAGGGCCAGTCAACACTTTCCTCTTTAAAAATGATCATTCATCCTCCCTTGTTACCTTTCAGTTTAACATCATTTGGTCTGACTATTTCTCTATGGGAGAATCACTCCCCTCCACTAATTTGCATAGTGGACAATCTCAGCACCATCCTGCTCTCTGACTTCAATGTAGGGGAGAGGCTGGTGTTTCTGGGGTTTCCAGAGCCCCCAGTGACTTGAGTGAGCTAAAAGAAAACCAAATCCTTGTCTATAGGTCTCTTCCTTTCTGAACCCCAGTTGGTTTCTACGGTCTGACACATGCTAGTGAACTCACACGTGATCCTAGCACAGAGCACTTCGGACCATAACTGCCTGAAGAAATCCGGGGATATTATTGCTAAATCAATGGGAAATTCTGGGACCACAGCCCTTAAGATTTAGATACATTGAAATCAGAAAAGACCAGAATCCCAAATTCAGAATCGAAGTTGTAGGCAGTCCTTTTGTTGAGGTTGCTGAAACGGAATTTTTGGACTGGAACCCGGATTTTTTGTCCGCCGGAGTCGAAGAATGAATCCACGGATGGAAGATGGTATAGCAAAGGTGGAAATTTATTAAAGAACAAGTACAGACTCCCACGTGGGGAGGGGGAAAGAGTCCCACAGAACAGATTCCCACATAGGGAGGGGGAAAGGGTTCCACTGAGTTCCTTTTCCCTCAGGCTTATAAAGGCTGCAGATCTTGGTGCCTTGATATCCCCTCTGATTGGTCACTATTCCTTTA
This sequence comes from Myotis brandtii, assembly GCF_000412655.1. Classification (NCBI taxonomy): domain Eukaryota; kingdom Metazoa; phylum Chordata; class Mammalia; order Chiroptera; family Vespertilionidae; genus Myotis; species Myotis brandtii. Next base: position 1,282,666 of record NW_005371410.1, read on the forward strand.
GACTGGTTACTATAGTAACTCCTGGGCTCAAAGGTTGAACCTCACATGGGACATGTGAGGTTCTCACCCCCTCCTTCCTTATTGTTTTCCTATTCCCTTTGGGCTCTCCTCTTCTCCTTCTGGATGAAGGGCTTCCTTCTCTTTATTTTGTAAATATAGACCGTTTGCTGTTCCTAGCTTCCTCATTCTATGGAAATGTACCTGTTGCAGCTTTTCAGCTTCCCCTATTCTATGGAAATATACCTTCTGCTGCTCTGCAGCCCTGTGCTTCCTCCATGGTCCCCTTAATTTCTAAAATTTTCTGTCTTTTTCAACCCCCAAAACTCCTGTTTTATTGCTATCAGAATTTCACTTTTGGAAAAATTTCTGCCACCTCTGTTCACTGGATTAGGAAACTTTGTGTTTATTATTTCTCATTCATACAAGCCTATTTATTTATTTATTTATTTATGTATTTGGTGCTCAAATACTGGAAGTTTACCATGTTGATATTTAATCATAATAGATGAAAAAACTATGTGTGTTGAGAAGCATACATAGGTTGTCTGATTCACTGGGAAACCAACCATTTCTCCAACCCCCCAACTCAGCAATCCCTCCAAAAGAAAACAAACAAACAAACAAACAAAAAACCCTGCTGAATCCATTTGAATTGAATAGACATGGGTGATAGACTTGTGACTGAGGCTTAGCCAATCAAAAGGAATCTCTTTATGTTTATGGAATCCTGATCTATGCAAATTATAAAGGAAGGTTCAAGGCTTCCAGTAGGTGCTACATGGAGAAAACCTGTCTGAGGCTGAAATCAAACAGATATTAACAGAACCCAGCGATGGAGACACAGTTCTAAGATTCCCACCGAACCTCTCAACACAGTTCTGCAGCCTTAGAGCCTATCCCCCTCTTGGACTATTAAATATCCTGTTTTGACTTAAGCTAAGACAAAGGACACCAACATAGAAGGTGTCAATTCAGAAAAACCATGTTTTTCTTTGGGTACCTCAGAACCTATGCTTTTTACACAATCAACAAGGTCATATGTATGCAGGGTGTCCCAAAAGATGTATTCACACTTTGAATAATTATAAAGGTGGTGTTTATTAAAATGCATTTCATTTTCACTTGACAGCTATCAGCTGTTTAAGTGTGTATGCATTTTTGGAGGACACCCTGTATATATATATATATATATATTAGTATAGTCATGGAGATGACTGCACTCATTCATGGAAAACATACATGTAGAGCCAATGGAGAAAGAAAGACAGACCCCCAGGAGCCACAAACAATCAAGGTTGGATTCTGTCTGTGAACCTGGAAGGAGACTGCACAGAAGCAGTCAGAGGGAGGCAGGAAAACCAGGAAAGAGCAGGTCCTCAGGGCTCAAAAGGGAGAGCATTTATATAAAGGGGGATTAGTCTATAATCCCCTAATTTACAAATGTGAGGATGTTGCTGGACTTCTCAATTTACTTACAAATGGGTTGAAAGCATCACTTATGAAAGAGCTCAAATAGAAAATGGCATTGAGACAGCACTGTTGTTGTTTTTTTTTGTTTTTTGAGGGGAAAAAAATCTCTGCTCAGTAATGGTCACAAATCTAAGAGATTATTAACATCAGCCAGCAAAATATTCATGCCATTCCTATTTTAGAATGTTCTTTTTCCTTCCCATTCAAATGTGACCAACCATGTGGACTTTGTTCTACTTCTGATTACCCAATACCTCTTATTTTTCTTGTACTCATTCATATGTTCTCTCTGGACAACAAACACCCCAAGTATATTAATGCAGACACTCATTACATGCCAGGCACTGCTCTAAGCATATTGCATATATAATAATTTATTTAATCCTCCCCCAAACTCTAAGATATAAAGACTATTACTTCCATTTTATACCTGAGGGCACTGAGATATTGATACATTAAGTAACTTTTCCAAGTTTATACAATTTAAAAGTGGCAGAGCCAGGATTTGAACTTGGGCTATTTGGCTTTATTATATATTGATAATACATCTGTGTTCTGGTGTGTGTGTGTGTGTGTGTGTGTGTGTGTGTGTGTGTGTGTGTGTGTGTCTGTGTGTGTGTGTGTGTGTGTGTGTGTGTTTTGTTGTTTTGGTGTGCTACATAGTGGCTTTTCAAAGAGCTTGCAAGGCCTTTGATGACAGTGCCAAGATCTTATACTTATCTGAATTCTTTTTTTGAATTCAGTAAGAATAGCTAATGCTTATTAAGCACTTACTAGGTTCCCAGCCCTGGGCTCAGTACATACATTTTATTTATTTAGTAAGGTCTAATGATGTGGATGAGATTATCATTACTTTTCCTTTACAAATGGGGAATTTGAAGTTTGAGGAGATTAAATACCTCGCTTAAGGTCATGCAGTTAGTAGGCATAATGCTAGGATTTAACTTCACATGAGCACTAACCTCTAGACTATAGTCCTTCACTACAGTTGCTTATAAGAGTAAGTGCAATAAATGGAAGACTTACTGATTGACTGTAATCATGCATGATACTGCAGGGGTGGAAACTCTCTCTCCTAATGCAGTCCTGCTGGCTGGTCATATCTCATTGCCCAGCTATTTTTCCATCTGAGGGGGAATCTTTGAGCAGGGCTACCATTGAGTGTTAGACTCCAAAGTATATTGGAAGCTCAATTATCTGAACAAATCAGAGCTCAAAAGTGTTCAGGCATATGGTGAATTTCACTAATACAGTTTGAAGATAAAAAAGGAACAGTGAGAAAATTTTTCAATTTCAGCATGTAGGGGCATAAAAGGTAAAGGAAATTGGCTTTAGGGAGTCATTTGAATAATGGGACAGTTCACATAAAGGATGTGCAGATTACTGAGTTTGCACTGTACTTAATCTACCATAGAGAGAGCTGTCCTCTAGAGCATTTGCTTCGGCATGAGGCACCCTCTCAAAATTCAGTTCAGCCATACTCCCTTCTCCAGCTAACAATATCTCATCTTCAGCCCTTGGAAAATCTTAGATATTTTAAATCACTTTTTGGATGAGAAAATCCAATGAGTTATTCTTTTTGTAACATGTTAAGTTATACAATAGCCAAAAATAAAGTTCTTCCCACATTATCACCTTCTTTCAACAGAAGCCCAGGGAATGGTAACAGCAAGAATAATTTAAGTTTGCCTCCAAGTCCCCTCTCAAAGCTTAGTATCCCATTAGATGACATGGCTGGAGCACAGTCCAGACACTTGGCATGATCCAACTCTATCAAGGGTTGATGGAAGAGGGTGGGGAAAGAGGTACTCTGGATTTTCTGATGAAAATTTTCTGATGAAAATCCAGGGTTTGATTTATCCTGTCATGTGTTACTCCATTTCCAGGGCATGGCATATATCAAACTTAGGGTAACAGAAGAGGTAACTGGATCAGTCTTCAGTTGAAAGACTGTAGATTCTGTAGAGACTCATGTAGCATAAGACCATTTGTCAGGAGGAAGTGTTGGATTGTCCTGTGAATACTCCAGCTACAGAATCTGGAGATTATCTCCCTACCATTCAAAAGAAATGGAATGAATGAAGCTTAGGAGAAGAACAGACCCTGGGAAATAAAAAGAAGGGAAAAGGAAAAATGCTCTCAGCAAAGTAAGCTGAAGAGCCACAGGATGGCTGGTGGTTGGAGAGGGTCCAAAGGAAAGAGGATTGTTTTCTCCTGACCTCAACAATATTGGTACATGGGGCTTCCTGGAAAACTTAGGTCATAGAAGCACCTACACACATTGAGGAGCAGGTGCAGTCCATTGAAGACAAGAGGTCATTTTCATTCCTTCACCTCTACCCTGCTTCTCATAGACTCTATGGCTTAGAAGACATGACAAAGAAAAGGAAAGGAAAGGAAGGGAAGGGAAGGGAAGGGAAATATTGACTCTAGAGTTTGCTATGCACAGAGATAAATTGCATTTTCTACTTCCCCTTCCATTTATAGATATTGTTCAAAATTTGTGCTAAGGCAGTCAAAGTCCCTAAAGAAAAAAATTTAATTCCAAAGTTTCTCCGGATTCTTAGTGTTACTAAAGGTGGGATTTTGAGCAAAGACTGCTCTTTTATTGAGGAAAACATCTTTATATTTTATTTTACTTATGAGGGACTGTGCACAACAAATGAATGGGAATTGGAGGATTCTCTCTGAAGAGCACTAGAGGAATGGGGGGAAGTCTTCTGGCCTTCAAGAAGTGTAAAGGGATGGATAGAAAATGTGAGCAGCCTCACCTTTGCAATGTATCAGCTGGACGGCTCCTCAGAGAAATGGCCAGCCATGGGAAATAGCTGATTAACTTCAGTAATAGTGATGTGTGCTGTTGTCCCCAGTGCCATGAAACAAGTTTCCTTTTTATCTTCTACCCCTACTTGAAAATTTGTTTCTTACAATGGCTTGTATTAGTGACACTGTGGGGGAGTTAACGGATGTGAAGTGCTCAGTATTGAGAAGGGACAGGGAAGGGAACTGTGGCTCTACACATCATACCTGCTTTGAAGCTAGCAAGTTGCAAGCAGCATCACATTGAGGGAAAGCAGCATTTCCAGGGGATGCCCAGCAGTCTGATTCGTTGAAACCCAAGGAAACCAGGCAGGGACCATTGGGAGGCAATGAGAACAGAGCAGCAGGTCCTATGTGAACTGATTCCAAGAGGAGATGTATGATAAACTCTCCTTTCCCTAAATCTAAAGGCAGATGGGATGATGGAATGGGGGAGCAGTAGGCTAGATCCTGCTAATACGTGGCTTCGGACAAACCAGATGGCAGATAATTGAGTTATAATTCATTCAATAAGTGTTTATTGAGCACCTGTTACGTGGCAGGCACTGTGCCAGGTGCTAAGGATATAAAATCCAATTACACAGACAGTATCCTCAAGAAGTGTACATCTAGAGAAGAAGATGCGCATGTGGGTCGACAATTACCCAGCAGTGAGATGAATAGGATGATGACTGTAACACTGATAACAGCTATCACTCACCTGGTATTTACTCTGTGCTCGGCATTTGAGCTAAGTGCCTTTCATGTTCTACAACATTTACCTTTCCCAACAACTTAATATGGAAAATCTTTTCTAGTAGCCCCATCTTACACACAAAGAAGTTGATACTTAGAGAATCTAACTTTTTTTGGTCCAAGATCATAATGCATATATATTTTCTAAATAGGGTGTGATCTAATTCCAGAGCGTGTCCTCTTCACAGGGTGCTATGGGAGGAGCAGTAATAAAAGCTTTAAAGCAAGACAAGAGATAATATTTGACTTGACATTATTATATGAGTAATAGCTTCATAAAGATGTTGGAGGTGGGAATGGGGGGAGGATGTGCATGTGAGTAGCAAACAGAGAGAGGGACATGTGCCGCTTCATGGAGATGTGAAATGCTGTGTTATGCTGATAGTGCTTTAGTTTGCTGAGAATATAGGGATGAAAGTGAGTGTCAGACAAGAAGGGAAGGGGGCCCATGGGACATGAGCCTAGAGAGGTAAGTAGGTTCTAATCATGGAGGGCGTCGTGTGCCAAGTCAAGGAATTTGAAATATATTATAAAAACCTGAAATCCATGGAAGTGTCTTCAGGAGTAGGATGATCCAATCAGGTAGTTACAGCAGAGGTCACTCTGGCAGCACTGAGAGCAACGGGTGGGTGGAGAGGGAAGAGTGAGGGGTTCTAGTTAAGAAGGTGATGGTCCTATTGATTTGACTCACCTGAAATGAGAGAAATGAGACAGAAGAATATTTAAGAGAAAGTGAGAAAATAAGCCAAGAGAACAGTTGTTCTAGAAAGTGATTCACAGAGATCCCACAGTCCATATGTGCTTTCATGCCCTTCCTTTACCAATCCCAGGATCAGACCAGGATAAAGGAAATGATAAAGTTGGACATCATCCTTGAAGCACACCTTGAGACCGGGCTTACCTTCTAGCACATCTCCTCATCGTGCCAACAGACCCAGTCATGAGGCCAGAGAAGGAAAAGCAGCCCAGGCAGCTGCAGTGCAGAAGTGACAGTTCATGCTCTAGGTCAGACTTCCACAGCTATCTCCTACCCCTACTCCTGACTGTCTAAGTCCTAGACTGATGTTCAAGCCTCCTGTGCTTCATTGTTCTTATCTATAAAATGAGATTTTTAATAATAATTAATAATAATAACACCCACTGATTAAAATGGGTGAGGATTTTATAAATATGAAGCACACAGAATACTGCTTAGTGGATGGAAAAAGTTAGCAATTATTTTCCAGATAACCACAAGCCTGATTTCTGGGGGTTCTCCTTTCCCTGCCAAGCAGGAAAGTGACTGTCTGAGTCTGAAGCCAAGGTCTTTTGGCTTGAGGAGACATTTTCCAAGAGTTCTTTCAGGCTCTCCAGCTCTCTTGCGAAGGCCTCTGCAGTCTCTTCCTGTAGAAGAACAGGAAGCGTTCCCTTGGCCCCAGTGCGCTCGCTATTTAGGATGACTTCTCACCACCGATGAATCCCAGGCTCCTGGACCAACTTCACAGAGCCTCCTTTTTCCATGAAGCTTAACAGTCAGGCTAAATACAAACAAATTTTGATTAAATAATTTAAAAAAAAAGACAAATGGAAGTCCATCATCTAGATGTGTCTTGGCCAATGAAAAATGGTTGTTTAGGCCATAAAATTTCCTGCTGCCTTCCTTTGGCTAATAAACAAAATCAAAGAGGACCTCTAATCTGAGGCATCCATCCTGTTTTATGACCTCCCAATTTCCTTGACAACTCAGAGTTTGCTTCCATCCATTGTTAAGGAAGTCCTGGATGGAATGGGTCAAACAAAGAGATGAGTTTGAAACCTTGGAGGGAGGATTCTGAGGACTTGTATAGATAGCCATAGAGTCTTCAGGTACAGGCAAGGAATCCAGTCACCTGGAACAGAAATCCCTCAGTATAATTAAAGCTATACAGGGATACTTGGGATTCATAGGGCTTACTGACTCTCTGCACCAACCACCAATCCTCTCAGGGATTCAAAGCTATGGTTGGGACTTCCTAACCCATGAAGGTCCAGGCCGACCCCAAACCTCCTCCAACTCAATCTTATATCCTGGATATCTCCAACACTATTATGGGTCATTATTTCACCAGAGGATTTTGACAGGGAAAACTCAGCTCTGTACCTATTTCCCCAAGAATTAGGTCTTATCAGAAATCAATGACATTATAGCCAGAACTCACTCACCTATATGGCCGCTGTGGACTTACTATACAGAGTGCTATAACATATTTAAAGCACTCTGCTTCATAACTATCCCTCCATCTTCACTTCTCTTATGAAATTCCACATCAACTGCCATCCCAGAAGGTATACCATAATTAGAGAAGCCATAGGGTTCTCAAGAAGCCCTATATGATCGTCTCCAATGCGCAAGAGAAGAGCATAAACATATGACAACTAGCCTAGGATACTTGAAAATGACATCCAAGGAAGTACATGTATACATGTTATCAACCTCTACAGAGAACCAGAGTGTGAACAAACAAACAAACAAACAAACAAACACTAAAAACAACCAGTCTGTAGCCTCCAATCTAACCCACTTGCCTCATTTTACAAATTAGTGTAAAAAGCTATGAAATTCTTCTAAAATATTCCAAATGCTAATTGGTACATGGACTTCTTTTTCCAGTTCTAGTGAGACATGGCTGACAAAAGTTGAATATGTTTAAGGTGTACAATGTGTCTGATATACATATACATGGTGAAATAATTACTACAACCAAGCCAATTAACATATCATCACCTCACAGAGTCATCTTTTTTTTTTTTTAGTGAGAATAGTTAAGATCCACTCTCTCAACAAATTTCAATACAGTCATACTAACTGTTGTTACAGTGCTGTGCATTAGATCTCCAGAACTCATTCATTCTGCATAATTGAAACTTTGTACCCTTTGCATCACTGCCCTATTTCTCCCATCCCCAAAGTCCTAATAACCACCATTCTACTCTCTGCTTCTATTTTTAGATTCCACATGTAGTATTTGTCTTTCTGAGTCTGGCTTATTTTACTTATGTCCTCTAGGTTCATTCATACTTTTGTAAATGACAAAATTTCCTTGTTGTTGTTTTTTTAAGGGTGATTAATATTCCATTGTGTATGTATTATTTATCTATTCATCTGTCAATGTATACATAGACTGTTTCCATACCTTGTCTATTGTAAATAACGTTACATAGAAATGCAGATATCTTTTAAAAAAACTGATTGTATTTTATTTGTATATATACTCAGATAAAAAAAATAATAAAAAATATGAACAACAAAATGGCAATAAATACAGAGCTATCAACAATTGAATATACTAGTAAAAATAAAAATAAATAAACAAGGAATCTAATAAACAAAATAAACGGATGAATAAAATAGAATCAGAGGCATGGAAACATGGAACAGCCTGATTGAAAAGGAAAGTGGGGAGGCTTGCAACCTAGTTCAGTATCTGGTGAAAACTGCAGTCTTACTTCCCCACTCTGACTGACCTGGGCGGAGCTGCAGAGCCTAACCCCAGGGACCCCAACACAGCTGACTTGGGCAGAGCTGCGGAGCATGCCCCCAAGGCCCCGCCAAGACTGACTTGAGCAGAGCTGTGGGCCCTCAGGGGCCGCCACAGGAGGAGATATATAGGTCAGAGCCTCCCCACAAGTTCAGTTCAGGCTTTGGAACCGGAATTCCCCTGGACTAGCAGATCTGCGAAATAAAGGTTAAACCTTCCTCCCTCAGAGTGCTGGCTGATCCTTCTCCTGTGCATTTTGCCACAACATGATGAATCTCAGAGGAAAAGGGGGCGGGGGAAGATTAACCAAAAACACATGCATGTGTGCATTACCTATGGACACAAACAATAGGGTGGTGAAGGTCTGGGGCGAGGCGGAACCAGGTGGAGAAGGATAATGGGGGGGGAAAGGGGACATCTGTAATACTCTCAATTATAAAGATTTTTAAAAATGAAGTGGGAAACACATGACTATTAAAGTTATTTAAAAACAGTATATAAAATCTATAGAACTGTACAATTTAAAATGACTGCAGCTTATTATTATTATTGTTGTTGTTGTTATTTCAACAAATATTCATGGGCATCCCAGGTTCTGGCATAAAAGGACTTCACTCTTCACCTTGAGAAACTCAATGATCTAACTGGAGACATGACACAGAACTCTCCACAATCCACTGTGATCAGAACTTAAGAAACAGCTGAAGCTGTGAAAAATTCTGCACTCACATAGAGGAGCCAGGGGGAGAACCTCATGCAAGTAGGTGGTCACTGAATAGTTAAGGACATTCCAGGAAAAGAGAGTGGCAGAAACAAAGATATGGATGCCGGAAAGAGGAAGGTATCTATTAGTTAGGGTATAAAGCTAAGCGGTTGTAATAAAGAGACTGAAATAAGAGTGACTCAAACAAGATAGCCTTGTGTTTATTACTCTGTCCAGATGTAGGCAGGCTGTCCGGAGTCAGTAGACAGCACTGCTCCATGAGGTCAACAGGGTTTCAGATTCCTTCCTTCTTTGTTTGCTACTTGCCAGCAATCTTTAGCACTAGTGCTAAGTTCCAGCCCATGGGAAAGAAGGAAGAGAAGTGGAACGTAGGAATTTCCTCTTCCCATGACATGACCTAGGAGCTGTGCATATCATTTCCACTCACATCCCGTTTGCTAAGATTAACATCAAGTTTCAAAGAAGCCTGGGAGATGTAGTTTCTTACAGGACCTGCACAGCCCCCTGAAATTTAAATTATTATGGAGAGAGGGAAGTAGGTCTTATAAGGGACAGTTACAAGCATCGGCCACAGTGTTTGAGGAATCCTGTGTAACTCTTGACTAATGTATGGAGGAGTAGCAGGAAATGGAGTTTTCCAGAATGTCAGGTCTTAGGTAAGGAAAACAATCGTAATCCAAGCAGAGGGAACAGCCTATTGGGTATTATTGTTAGGTCAGTATTGTGTAAAATGGCTTCACAGCATCTAGGAAGTCTTCACCCTGGGGACCAAACCAGGGTTATGTTTTAAATACAATTGACAGAGAGATTGCCAGCTCTCTGCTCTTTGAGTATATTCTATCCAAGTAAGTGGTCACAGAAGAGGTCAGATTAGAATGGTTAATATGAATTCCTGTGAAGGGAAGCTCCATCTCAGTCAGTACCTTATGTGACACGTTTTACAATGTGTACTGGTCATTAATAAAAAGCAAGACATTTTATTAATTACTAGAGCCCAGTGCATGAAAATTCATGCACTTGGGGGTCCCTCAGCCCGGCCTGTGCCCTCTTGCAGTCCTGCGCTCTCTCGCAGTCTGGGAGCCCTCAGAGGATGTTCGACTGATGGCTTAGGGAGCGGGCCTAACCCGCAGTCTGGCTTCCCTCTGCAGGAGGCGACAGGCCTGCTGATCAGGGGATGGGGCCTGCGGCAAGCAGCCGGCCCCGCCCCCAAATCTCCCCTCCACAGCCACTGGTCACCGCTGCCTCCTGTCACCACCCCCCATCGCTGTCTCCTCTCTCTGCCTGCTGGCAAGAGCCTTGGCTGGCCTGGTGCCGCCTGCTCGCTGGCCCTGCCCCCCGCCAACCAGTTGTTCGGCTGTTCAGTTGATTTGCATATTATACTTTTATTATATAGGATAGTACACTAATTCTGTGTTTTGCCTCAATCACTAATTGGGTCAAATTGGGCTGGGATAACTACATTATGAAGTTGTAGGAGAGAAAGCTAAACACAGGAGGAGGGGGTAATGAGAATGAGATGTGAAATGTACAAAGGGTGTTCTATATGAGGTAACTTTCAGTTTTCCTGCAGCAAACATAGATCTTACACTTATGCCATGTTATTAAGATTTAGCTAATTATTGAAACCTAGAAAATCAAACTCTTTTCAAAGGACCACAATGACAGTTTACAAGACAAATCATCACTTTGGAGGCCTCTGGATTTCTCATTTGACAAAAGCATCACTCCTGGAGGCTCTCTAGTAATCAGATGGTACATCCTTATAAGAGAGACCACAGCTAAGAAAGTCAGGTTGATGCTGATGGTGATCACTGTGTTGATGCATCTCCATAGTCAAAGTAACAACCCTCTTGTCCAAAGACATTTTCTGGATGGTGTGATGCTCAGGAAGGATGTGCAAACTTTCCTACCCCCCTCCTTCCTGTTAAGTTAGGACCTACTGTAACATTAGCTAGCAGGTGACAATCCGGAAATGCTAGCGACAGATCAGCTGCTCCATGGTGACCCCTCTTTGGCAAGCTCCACTGGCAGCTGGTTAAATGTGTTGCTCTTGGCAAGTACCCACCAGCTGTTCCCACCTGTGGTCATGTGCAGGTTCTGTCAATTATGCTTATTAGACCTGTAAATCTGAGGGATAATGCAACCTGTTACAAACAGCCTTGTGCATGGTGTATGGGTACCAAATTTAGTGAATCTCCTTTTAGGAAGTGATGATTTTTCATTCCCTTTCTCTCAGACCCATCCAACCACACAGTGCTTGATCAAGAAAGTAATTAATTGGGAAGCCATCCTGCTGTAGAATTACAGATACATAAGGCATCAGAGCTCGATTCACCACCAAGGATGTGTTCCTGCTCAAACCCATTAATTCAAGAACCCATTACTTTCACTAACTCACTTCTTACCTTCTGCTTCTGCATGGCAGTGTAAGCAATGTCGTTTGCCATCTGAAAGAGTTACGTAAGGCATAGAGCATGAAATACCCCGAGAAGTCAGCCTATTAATTAGACTCTCACATCAGAGGGTCATAAAAATTAGAAGTGCAGAGGATCTGCAGCATGAGGTCATTTTTTCCCCTCCCATCTTCCTCTTTTCTGCCTTCTGCCCCAATGGGATTAGTTCCTATTTTATTTACTAGTTCTTTGTCCATTTAAGCAGAAAATAGATTAAATATGGCGCTTTCTCAGTGGGTCCATCCAGTATTATCACAAAAGGTCCCAAAGTAATTGCCACTCCCTCCCTTGAACCTGTGTGATGAATCCTCACTCAGTGGCCTTTCCGCTATAAATTCAGGACCCGTCCCGGCTGACATGCTTGTATTATTGGACAGACTTTAATCTCAGCATTATACAGGCCCACATTTTTCCTCCGCCAAACACTATTTGCAGTTCTGTCCCAGATGTAACAACCTAATCAAAACAGAATTTCATAGAGCACTACACAGAGGATTGGTTTCTAGGGGACTGTGCAACAGGTATCTGTATATTTACTGCCTTCTTTTATGAAACTCGATACAATGCAATTGGCAGATTGCACGTTGAATACTGGGACTCAACTCACAAGAAATGAATTGTAAATAATGAGGTTTAGCAGCAGCCCAAAACATTTTCAAATACTCATAATGCCAGCAGCATTCTCAACTATAATATCATTGATGTCAAATACACCCAGCAAATTTCTACCCTTTCTTCATTGTCTTTCTCTGGGACCCATATTATTAGCTCAATTCCATCCTTGACAATAAATGCTGCTGTGTTTAGAGTGAAAAACAGAAACTTTCAATGAGGACAGAAACAGGAAAGCCCTTCAGAGCACTCTGCCACAGAAATGGTCAAAGGACAAAAGAATCAATTAGAAATATGGATGTTTTGAGCTGAAACGAGTTTTTGGAAACCACCTACTTAGAAAGCATGCATTTGGGACATACTTTATAGTCAGAAAACAATGCTGCCTGTAAGTTAAAAAAGATACCACTATAGTATGAACACACATAAGAGTCTTGACTCTTCTGAGCCCCATTATCCTCATTTGTCAAAGTGGAGTTTACAAGACCTACCTTCAATCCCTGCCTCTTGGATTCCTTTTTAAATAATCAGGATGTTGAACCTCAGAAAGAAGGCAGGGGTGGGAGTGGGAGTGGGGGGCAGGAGAAGGTGTTAGACAGGTGGGAAGAGATCAACCAAAGAACTTGTAGGCATATATGCTTAACCCAGTGGTTCTCAACCTTCCTAATGCCGTGACCCTTTAATACAGTTCCTCATGTTGTGGTAACCCCAATTTTATTGTTACAAATTGAACATAATTAAAGCATAGTGATTAATCACAAAAACAATATGTAATTATATATGTGTTTTCCGATGGTCTTAGGCGACTCCTGTGAAAGGGTCATTCTTGCGACCCACAAGTTGAGAACCACTGGCTTAACCGATGGATACTGACAATAGGGTGGTGAAGGCCTGGGGCTGAGGGTGGGCGGGGATGGTCTAGGAAAGGTCAATGGGGGGAAAAGTGGAACATATATTAATAATCAAGTTAAATATAAATAATCAAGATTAAATCATGAAAAGCTAAATAAATGTAAGGTGTTATTAAAATTCCTACCAGAATCTGCATCTAATCCAACTTCACATTACATTTAAATGTGGAAATTGAGGCTCAACATTACTCGAAAATTGATTCAAGGCACCAGATGGTATACACTAAAGCTAAGCCAGTAACCAAAATCTGTCATTGCCCATTGGGTACACTTCCTTTTACTTAACACAGAAGAATCACAAAATTCAAATTTGCCTGAAGATAAGTGGAAAGCAAAAGTGTGATATACTCTTCCAAAAAAAAAAAAAAATCCAACCTTGCTCAAGTACCCTGCTGCCCTCCACCATTTTAGTACTTCCATAATATATTATAATTGCAAACTGGGATATAACAATTAGTTAATTGAATCTTTGTAGCAGATGGCTGAAGTTTATGAATTGGACCGATTAATGAATAAATAAAATTAAACTGTTGCTCTCATTAGCGTCCCTAAAAAAAATATGTAAATAGCATACATTTATTTTCATAGTTCACAGATGGAGATTTTGAGGCCCATAGAGGTTCCTTTGCTTCTGGGCAGGTAAGGAATAGACAGATACTCAGTCTAAAAAGAAGTTTCACCAGGCTATCATTAAGTCTTTATCTTTTGTTTTCTTTCTTATCCAGAACAAAACTTAGTTGAGGCTGTTTACGATCTTTTCTTTCTTATCTGCCATTGCGTAATCCAATCTGGCCTTGGCACAAGACAACCAGTTGCACAACCTGTTAGCAGCCGGGATATCAGTCCAGCTTTTGTCCTTTTCTTTCTGAAAGGTCGCACAGGCAGAGGGCAGAGACAAAGGGAAAGGGAGGCCTTGGAACAAGTGCCTCAGAGGGGACATGGAATCTTCCAGTGCGTGATCCTTAGTAATAGCCGCGATGCTCCCATTTCTGATAGAGTTTCTGTGTAGAAGGAAAAGGAGGAAGGTCGTTGAGTTGTTCATGGCTTGGCATTTCTAACAATCCTATCATCGGGAGGGGCTTTGCTTCTGTCCAAGAGTAGCCCTAGAAACATGCCTAGAGCCCCAGAAACACCCCACCACCCTTAGGCCACTTGGTGGTACCCATGTAGCATCAGAACTTCCAAAACACTGTGATGCAGCCTCATGCTATGCAGCATTTCATTGATGGTTAGCACCACATTAAAATGTCATTTCAGGCAATTAATATCTACACTAATAAAAGAGAAACATGGTAATTAGCATACGACCGCTACCCTTTTCATTGGCTAATCAGTGAGTATATGCAAATTAACTGTCAGCCAAGATGGCAGCGGGCAGCCAGGCACTGAAGCGAGCA
>NW_005371410.1:1298679-1329336 GCF_000412655.1 Myotis brandtii
GGCCCAACCCCCCAATCGGCCCTACCCTGAGCGTGACTGAGGGTGGCATTGCAACCTCCCGATCCGCCCTGCTCTGTGCATGACGGGGCGGCGCCCCAACTCCCCAATCGGCCCTGCTCTGAGCCTGACCAGGGGCTGCACTTAGGGATTGGGCCTGCCCTCTGCCACCCGGGAGCAGGCCTAAGCCAGCAGGTCGTTATCTCCCGAGGGGTCCCAGACTGCGAGAGGGCACAGGTCGGGCTGGGGGACCCCCCTCCCCCGCCCCCCGAGTGCACAAATTTTTGTGCACTGGGCCTCTAGTCTTATTTATAAACACTTATAAATATTTATTATAAATGTCTAATTAAATAGCAGCTCATGAGAAAACAAATCTATTATGTTTGTATTACAATATCTTCAGATGCTTAATTATAAGAATATTTAGACAAACCATTAAAAAATTCAATGCCAACTTTCATGAAAAGTCTGAGAAAAACCTAGTTAGACTTCCCCATTTAGGTGAAGGGGCAAATTTGATAGGGTACCACAAAAAGAAGGGGAAAAAATTCAACTCCAGTTCCCCCTGCCAGTAGTTGGACAGACTCTGTCTTCATGCCAAGGAGGCCAAAAGGAATCTTTTCTTTAAAGAAAAATCTTTTCTTAAAAATTGTCAGAAAAGATGGACTCATTCTAAACAAATGTTCCAGGCATACTTGGAATCAAAATATGTATTTAAATGTATCTGATCGAGCATCTTCAGCTTCTTCAGCTATTTTAATCAGTTCCCAAACATGCAATTGGCAATCCTATATTTCAACCAGGAAGAAAAATGGTTATTGCCTACATTGATCTGTGGTAGAGTACATCACCTTACCCTACTCAGTTCTGAAAATATAATTAAAACATTCTATTTTGATGCTGATGGTTCACCAAAGTATAAGAATCTAGGTGGACATTTTCCTTTTTTATGACAAGTTAGGATGGAAAGAAAGTAAATGAGACTGAATTACCTTAACTGGCTCTAACTGGTTTATTTTTGTTGAAGTATATTGAAGTTTCCATACATCACTCATTTTTGCTCCAATTACTACACTATTTGATTGGACTTTAACTTTATGTATTTGCATTGTAGCTATTGCATACATTTGGAGCTTTAAAAGTACAATGATTGATTATCGGTAGATAGGAAAGTTATAGTTCCTCCATAATGTTTCTAAAAATTCCTCTTTGGGACATTCTGTTGTCACAACTTGTCTCTCAATTATGCTTACTTTAATTGCTCTTGGTTTTGGGATATAAGACAAGTCCACTCTAATACATTACCAAGTGCTTTGAAATTTCATCCTAATCCATAGGGTCATCCTGTGAATTTTAAGACCACCCAATTCTTTTAACTGTTTTTAATGATCTGAAATATATTTTTGAGAACTGGCATTATTATCTGCAGGGTAGAATATAATATAAAATAAAAATATGGACTGGATATTCTGTGTAATCAAATCAAGATAGAGATGGGCAAGCATTGTAGAATAGAAATGAGAAAGCTGGAAAGACATGCTGGCTGGCAATATCTGATGGGCACAGCTTTGAAATAAAATCCTAATAACCTGAGGAAATCATTTTAAAGACTGTCAGAAAAACTCAGATATACTAGAACAGCTAGTTCTTTGCCTGGCTTCCCCCCTCCTACCCACACAGTCACAGTAAACAATCTTGAGTGCACTTACAGTGTTGACAACATTGTTTTGAAATCTTTGCTATAAGGTCATGTGCCATAGTGAATTGTCCACTGGAAGTGAAAGATATGATATTATTAAAAAGCACAGCTTCTACATGCCTACTTCCAATTAACCACTTCTAACCTGGTTACAATACACATTTAAATCACTGGTCCAGTTTTCTTTCTTATACAAGCAAAATCATGACCCAGTATTATTGTGTTTTACTCAGACATAAACTGCTATAAGTCTCAAAGCAATGAGCCCTATCAGCCTATTTCAAAAACATCTAGAAGACTGTGATGTTTTGTTTATTTGTTGGGGGGGGGGCTCTTTTATTCCAGAAGCAGTGGCTATTTTTGGAATTCAACTTTTTATTCTCCCTTTAATCACACCCAGAATGCAATGCTTGTAGACTGTACCAATGTGTCACCTACCCTCTATTTATTACATCGTATGCTTTAAATATCACCTCTGACAAACAAAAGAAAAGCAAATGTCCCTAAATTTCCTGAAGGGCTGAAACATCAAGCCCGGATTATTATTGTTTATGTCTCAGCTTGAGCAGCTCCAGTGTCTCCATGGTCTGCTGTGTGCCGGGCTGGCAATGATGGATGGCCATTACGGCAGCTTATTGGAAATGGCTTGATTTATAACCTGTTCTCCTGCCTCAGTCTAATGGCTTCATTTCTTTCCTTCAGTGCGTGATGCCACAGCCAAGGTCATTGCGCCAATGGCCTTTTGTTGTTAGTCTGCTGATGACCAGTGTGCCCAGGAGTCAGCTTGGGGAGGGGTGAAGGTGGGTAGGAAATGGAGTGGGGGCGGGGAGCGAGGGGGTGGGGAAGCTCCAACCTTTACATTTTAATTTTTTCTTCATCTCAGTCCCTGATAACAGCCGTAGAACAGTAGATTAAATGCTGTCTTCTATTTGCTTCCCATGCTTGCCAGACAAGGGGCTGCTTTATGATCCTCAGTGGGGAAGTCTATTACTCACCTCTACTTTAAATGACCAACATCAAATATATACAGCTCCCATTAAAGCTGAGATCAATAAAAATGCCATTAAGATAGTAAAAGTTGCTGATATTAGTGAAGCCCCCAAACAAAATATTTGATTTTCTTTCAGGTTGTTAGTGAGATGGAATACGAACATATAAGTGAAAGGAGAACTGGCCGTGCCGATGGTCAATAATTTATCTCAGAGATTCATTCAGCCTCTCACCCAATATTTCCCTCCTGTCTATTGATTCCTCATCATTATTTGTCATAAGCTGTCCTAACTCAAGGAGAAAATATGCCCTGCTGGTCCAAGGGGAGTCATACCTGGAGAAATAGAAAGGAATTTCATTAAAAGCAAGAAAGAACTGCTGTGGCTTTGAGAAACTCCACCAGCAAGTTGCCAAGACTTTTGTTCGAGTCCTGAAGTAAGTTGTCAGGAGCTCAGCAGCATTGCCCAGGGACATCGTGGAATCTGGACTGAGGCTATTCTGTGGCTATTCTGATTGTGGTTCAAAGAAAATTAAGGCCTTCCCTGTGTAGGAGTGTAGCTTCCCGAAACAGTGTGTGTAGGTATACACACACGTGCACACACAGACACACATCTAAAATATGTATGTGTGTGTGTGTGTGTATGTTTTTCCTTTCATATTTTCCCTTTTGCTAGAATGTTCCAAGTTGATTTTCACAACTGGGTTCTCATGGGTGCTAGAGGAAAGTCACTGGTTTTAGAGATGTTAGTAAAGAGTATATAAGATTATGCCCTTGTCATTGAGTCAGACTGAAACCCCAAAGGTAAAAGCATGGCCTTACAAGTAGGATAAATGTTTTTAAAGCATGACCATTTGCCTAAAGGCAATTTTAAATAAGTGGATTATATTTTATTTAATGAGATACATGTTTGTGACATGGCATTGAATGGTAATCTTTGAAATTGGTTTGAACAATGGCTTGGACGCTTGCTTTGTGCTCCTTCAAAAGTCAATGATAGACAATTTTTCTAAGTTAAATATACGTGGAGTTGGCTAATTCCCCCAACAGATGATCTTATTTAAAGTTTTTCAAACCTTAAATCAGTTTAGTCTGGAACATGAATTCATAGCATTTTAAAACTGAAAGGGACCTGCAGGAATACCTCATCCCATTTCGTTATTTAATAATAACAAGAATGCTACTGTTAATACTGATAATTAATGTTCATCTATAGCCTCCTTCGTGCCAGGCATTGCACTAAGCAACTTACATCCTCATCACACCTTTATGAATTGAGCAATATTATCATTTTATAGAAGTATAAAGAGGCTAGGTAACCTGCCCAAGATCATATAGCTCAGAGTGGTGTAGTCAAGATTTACTCTCAGCTCCGTTAGGTTTTACATTTAATCATAAAAAGAATATTTAAAATCAACTAGATGAGTTTGACTACTTACCTAAACTTAATCATAGGATTCCCTAAATTGGAGAATACCAAGACTATTTGGAGGTATTCGAGGTAATTTTTACAATACTTTTATGGAGAGGTTCAGTAAAGAAGATTTTGCTCTGGATTATCCTTAAAAGTGAAAAACAGAGAATCATATATTGTCAGTTCTGGAAGTATCTTCCTTTTATGTCCTTATTTTTCTTAAAAGAAAAGAAAAATATCAGTACCCATACTCCAAATGCTAGAGCCCACAGTAGGCCTAGGTGCATGAAGTGCTGTTATAGAAAGGGAAATTACAGTTTACTTCGATATTTGCTAACTTCTACATTTGACTTGTTATGTTAGTTAATAAATGAGAACTTATATATGATATCTATTCCTTTCAGGTATTAAACTTGCAGCCATTATCTTTTTAATTTTATGGCTTTAGACATAAAGTTTTAATAAACCTCTGAAATCTCCCTTTAAGCTCTTGAGAAAAACTTATTTTTTCTGAAATAAAAGTAAACATGAACTTGTTTGAATTCATATCATCAAGAAATGTGGTAATCTCAGGGGAAAGAGGAGGAAAGGCTCAAGCAATATATAGAGAACTACTTTCACCATTCTAAGTAAACTAATGTTAATTATGCACTAACCAGTTAGTTAGAAGATGTTCACTTAAATTTAGAGAGAAAGAACCATTAGTGATTTCTCAATTTAGTCCTATTTCCATGTGACTCTATTGAGTAGTTAACAAACAATTATCAAGCATCAACTCTGTGCCAGTGGAGCTGACAGTCCATGTGAGCAAAGCCACATGTCTAGACATCATTTAATATGACATTTAACCCCTGGCACATGTCTGTGTCCAGTTTGAGAGCGTACAGGTAGGAAGACCAGTTTGGGGATGAATGTCATTTAGTTTAAACTATGATTGTGGAACACAGGAAAGATTAAAGGAGAGAGATAGGGCAGGAAGAAAAGGATAAGGGAAAGAAGCAAAGAAGGGAAGGAAGGGAGAAAGGAAGGAAGGAAGGAAGGAAGGAAGGAAGGAAGGAAGGAAGGAAGGAAGGAAGGAAGGGAGAAAGGGAGGGAGGGTGTTCGTGAATGAAACTTCCAGCTGGTCTTTTTTTCCCACTTTTTTTTTTAACTTATTGTTGACACTATTACAGATGATCCCATTTCCCTGCCTTTACCCACCTCCACCCAGCCCCTGCCGTCCCCCTCGCTCTGGCCATCACCACACTGTTGTCTATGTAGATGGGCTATGCATATGAGTTCTTTGGCTAATCTCTTCACCTTCTTTCATCCAGTCCTGCAGCGCCTCTCCTCTGTTGTAAGAGCACCACTGATACCTACAACTCCCTTCACTCTACCTCAGCTATCATCAATGAACCTGGGTCTGGGAAGGGACTGTTGCTTCTACCATGATTTCTGGATGGTGCTGCACTGAAGGAGCTACTTCCCCAGCTGTTGGGAAGGTTGTCCATTGACAGGTTCTCCACTGGCAGCCAGTTTCTGGAAATGCCTCTGCTGAAGATCAGAGCCACCTAGTGAAGGCACATCCCTCCCCAGGGACACTCTTGTTCAATGGCTATGGAGGGGTGGGGCAGGCAGTGCAATATAAAGGCAGACCCTGGACCCCAAGTCCATCCTGACCCCTACTAAGCTTCCTGTGCACTTTGTCAGTACAGAATTTGCTCTCAGGAAACGCAACCTGCAGACCTTCCTGAATGAGGCTCTGCACACAATCCACACAACCTGTAGACAACATGAACAAGCCAGAGAGAAGAGAAAATCAGTAGTTTCTGTTCTACTGGCTTTATCACTATAGCTATACACCTTTCTTGCTTTCCCACAGAATCTTAGGTGGCTTGACTCCTACAATTGATCTCTCCTATGTTTTTAACCATCTTAACCATTTTTAGATGTACAGTTTATTTATTTTTAAGCTTTATTTTAAAAAATGTTTCATATTTATTGAACATATGTAATATTGAAATCATTACATATGTTCCCCCCTTCTCCCTCCCCATTGACCCCTTCTAGCCCACCCCCGCCCCCCGCACCAGGCCTTCACCATACTATTGTTGGTGTCCATGGGTTATGCATATAAGACTGTTAATCTGTTTTAACTAATAAAATATATTTTTAAAAATTAAATCCCCAAAGTTCAATTACTAGATCAAAGTATAGGAATGTGGATGTGTGTAGGAGGGGGATATAGATATTTTTAAGGCTTTCAAACAAGGTTATATGAAATCACACCAGACTTGGAGTCGGCGCTTGTCCACTCTCACTGTCCGGGTGATATCTGCCATAGGTTCACTCTTCCAGGCAAGAGGATCATCCTGAGTACCCGATCCTCCTGTTAGAATGAAGCTTAGTGGCCCCAGATGCAACTGTGCTATTTCATGGTAACCAAATCCCTACACACTCACCAATAGATCACTGTGTGTGGCAGAAGAGTAATTTGATTACACAATCAAATCAACCCAACATTTCAGCAATTTTTAAGTGCAATTTTTTAGAGACAGTATACCACATTTTGTTTATCCATCTGTCCATTGATGGACATTTGGGTTGTTTCTACCTTTTGGCTATTGTGAGTAATGCTGATATGAACACTACTATGCAAATATCTCCCAGAACCTGCATCCAATTATTTTGTATATATTCCCAGAAGTGAAATTGCTGAATTAAATGGAAGTTTTATTTTTAATTTTTTGAGGTGAGGAATAGCCATATCCAATGCCATGAAGCATTGGATATATTTCTCCTATATTTTCTTCTAGGAGTTTTATAGCTTTGAATATTACATTCACTAAAATGAATCATTAATCCATTTTGAGTTGATATTTTTAGGTGATGTAAGATAAGGGCCCAACTCTTTTGCATGTGGATATCTAGTTTCCCCAGCACATTTGTAGAAGATATTGTCCTCCATGTTAACATCACTGTGAATGACCCTTATTTCCTTAGGGCACTTGGCCTACTTTTTCCTCAAAACAACAAAAACCCTCTTTTATTCTTTTTGCACTGAAGACTGTCTCCTGGATTGCATTATTGGGGATTATCAGATTTCTCTGTAATTTGGTACCTATGCCAATAAATGTCTTCAGTGATACCTTGACTTTGCTTTGTATAAAAAAGAGAATAGATAGGTGGCCTATTACTAATGCATTAGTAAGAAATTTGCAATGAATTTCCAAATAAACAAACAAAATAACTTCAAAACAGACTCATACAGAGAACAGGAAGATACAGAGAATAGACAGACAGCTATCAGAGGGGAGGGGTTGGGGGCTGGGTGGAAAGATAAAGGAAGTAAGCAAAAAAAAAAAGAAAGAAAGAAAGAAAGACAATAGTATGGCTATTGCCAGAGGGAAAGAGGAGTGGGGGGAGGTAGAAGAGGGTAAAGAGGGGATAAATGGTGACAGAAGAGGACTTGACCTTGGGTGGTAAATGCACGATGCAATATACAGATGATGTATTATAGAGTTGTACACTTGAAACTTGTATAATTTTATTAATCATTGTCACCTCAAAAATTCAATAAAAATAAAAAATTAATTATTTCTTTGTTCTTTAAAAAAACATAAAAAACCCTCAAATATGCAAAACATGTCACATATTTCTTGTCTTCAAATTACTGAATATCTGATTTACTCTTCTTTGTAGGAATGCTGGCAAATTCAAACTCAGGGTTATGTAGGGCGGGGACTCTTCTTCTCCTGAATCCTGGAAGCTAATATGAGGCCCAGAAAAATGGGTGAAGGGCTGTTTTGTCTTCAGCCCAACATGGTAATCACAGTATTTGTGCTGTCCAAGCACATATGGGCCCTTGAAGGCAAGAGTTTTTTGCTGATTTTGTTCCAAAATTGTCCATAGGGCTGTCTATTGGCTTTAAATATGAATAATAGTAGCAGCTAATATTTATGGAGGACTCACTATGCAGCAGACATTGTTCTATCTATTTTCCATGAATTGACTCATTTAATCCTCACATTCATTCTATGAGATCTTTTTATTACTATTGCTATTTTATAGATAAGAAAACTGAGGCACAGAGAACTAAGGCCCAGTGGCTTCCAAAGGTGAGTTGGGATTTTAACCAAGTCAGACTGGCTTCATAGTTCATGCTGTTCAACAGAGCATTTCATTTCCTTTATCACCTCATTTCCTCCCAAGGAAGAATATCTATAGGCCTCACCACCTATGGGTGTCACTACTAGAATGAAGCATCAGTCTCACTTCTCACAGAAACTGTCTGTTTCTCAACCTTGGCCTACATAGGGGCAGGATCTTCTTCATCTTGTTCTTCTGATCTTCAGCTCCTCTCCCCTGCATAATAGCCACGAGCAGTTCTGGTGTGGTAGAAAACCAAAGATGGAAAGGGAGTTTTCTTGAAGAAATGCCTGCTCTCTGCCAGCAACACAAATCCCCATGAGTGAGCCAAGAAGAAAGGCCTGGCTACCCACTTGAAATGGGAGCAAAGAGGGATATATAGGGATAAGAGTCAAACTAACAGCCCTATGCATTTTCCTCCCAGCTTATTATAAATCCTTCCCAGTGAGGGCCTTTGCTGATATTCCATCCAACTTGGGACTGACCTTTTATTAAGTTTGTTTATCCATAAAAGATAATATATAATTCTTTTCAGTCAGAGATTTCTCCTTGAAGCATTCCATGGAATGGGCAATACTGAAGTTTTCCCATGGCTTATAAATCACTAATGTGAGGAGCAGTTGTGGTTGGGTCAAGTTAGAGTAGAGCTCCCACTCCAACAGTGGAGGTTGGATCCTGCCATGTGCCATCAGGACATGGGCCATTTGAGTACAGTGCTTTACCCACTGAGCCCACCACCTGCCTTTTCCTCACCCTTGTGAAATACAGGCACCTGTGGACTGAAGGTGAGTGGCAGGGAGGCCCCAAGTGACTTCATGGAGTCAAGAGATGAATGTCTGGATGCTTGACAAATAGGGTTGTCAAGGCCAAAACAAGCTTGGTCTCTGTTTGCCCTATTTCTTTTCCCACATTCCTCACCATTAATCATCCGTACATCCATCAAACTGATTAAAAACACCTCTAGAAGATTTAAACCAAATTCTTAACCCTAAAGAGTTAACATAACATTTATTAAATAAGCATAAATAAGTTTCCAACAAAAGTCACAGATCAGTGTTAGTTCACTGGTGGGAATTCAATAAAATAATTTAGCCTTGCTGTTGGGGCTGTCACTTTATATGTGGGATAAGAAGGATTTTAAAAGCAAATGCAGGGCATGGAACTGTGATCTGGAGGGTTTTTGTAAATCTCTACTTGCCAGCTTGTCAATGACAATGACATATCTTGCAGGCTTACGGTAAAGACTAGCTTGATGAGGTAATGCACACATTTAATTAATGAGCCTATAATGAATAAAGCATTGGCAATGGTAATCTGGCAGGAAAATGGGTTTGAAATAACAAGTACAACCTGTTTACTGAGCTGGGATTATGAGAATTAGAGAGAGCATGTTTCTGGAGCATAAATGCAATACCACTGATGAAATTACCCAGAAAAAATGAAACTAAAGAAAAGTCTGTTTTGAGAAGCATAGAATCCCAAAGAGCCAGCAATCTATCAAGTAAATTCATAAAGTCCTAAACAAAGAGCAGGTGACTGCTGTCATTTTGGATTCAATACCTGTGTGTACTTTTCCCCTCTTGTCTAGAGTTCCGCACAGTTGAGAAGAAGGGTGGTATTTGGTAGCACCTTCTAAAGCCAAAACTCCTTGCTTTTTATATACTGGTTTTGATTAACAAGTTTTAGCTTCTAGTTTTATGTTCCTTCTGGTCAGCAACTGAATGAAAAGCCTGTAGAAGAATAATGTGTTCAAGATCTTCAGGCATTTGGCAAATGCCAACTCCTTGATCCTTATAACACCTGTAGCATAAAAAGCATCTGAGGCCTTAGGAAGTGAGTCATCAAGCATTAAATAGGGCTGGCAAATCTACCTCACTGACCTTGTTAAACACGGAGTGACAGCAAAGCCATCCCCTCTCACTTAGGTTATTAAAAATGTTCTCTGGTTGTGACAAAGTTAGGCTTCCCCCCAATTCTGGGTAGAAACAACATTAAAGAGATTTGCACAGTTGCTAGCCTTTCTAAAGGAGGGATAGACATGTGTGACTGATCTTCCAGGGATCTTGGCCCTGAAAATGCAAAATCTCCTATCTGCCCATGAACATCAGGAGACTCCGAGGCTGCTGGAAGAATCTTAAGAGAGTTGGTAGGACTACAGATGTTAAAAGAGATAATGACTCAGTGACGTATAGAACGGTGGTTGAGAGTTCAGACAAGCTTTCAATCTCAAGTTCTTGATAGCTGCCTGAACTTGGACAAATACTTAATCCTTTTCATCTTCAGTTTTTTCACCAGTAAAAAGGGCTGGCAGGTATGCCTTCCTCCTAGGACAGTGGTTCTCAACGGAGGCAATGTTGTCATCTAAGGGACATGTGACAATGTCTGGAGACATTTCTGGTATTTACAACTGGGCTGGGGGATGTTACTGGAGTCTAGTGAGTGGAGGCCAGGGATGCTGCTAAGCATCTTACAGTGCACAGGACATTCCCACCACAAATAATGATCAGGCCCCAAACATCAAAAGTGCTAAGGCTACAAAGGCTGCCACAGAGTTCTTATGAGAATTCATAATACAACACCTCAGGTAGAAGTGCTTAAAAGAATAGCAGTCCCATAGTAAGTCTTCTGTTATTATTGTAGGTTTACTTTCACAGATTATACAGTCTACCGATAGGTAAATAAATTAAAGTTGTTAACAAATATAAATAACTTGCACTCTAAATTCATGTCTTGTGCATACATTAATGTCAGGATGCTGCTCTGAGGGGCAAAATGCTCTTCCTTCTGCAGCAATCCTAACCTGGGCAGTTCTGGGGCTATTGAGCAGAATTCCATGGCCGCATCCCATCCTGGAGCTGATCGTAGAAATAAATGATGAAGGAAGCAGCAGCTGCAACAGCAGCACTATAACCTATCCATTCTGTCCTCTGGGTGCTTCGCCAGGAAGAGAGAGTGCCTCTCTCTAGGCCTCAGCTTAACTGGTCTATTTCATGGCTGGACAAACACTGGTTCCTCGGCCTCTTTTATATCCTTGACTGAACTGTAAGTGTCCAACAGTGTGACATAAAACAAAGTTGGAATGCCATCGCAAGTGCCATACTTAAAAGAGGATTGCCTCTCAGACAGAGTGGCCTCCGCCCCTGGTGAGACGGACAGGGGAGCAGCAAGTCTCTTCAGGCCCCGAGAATGCTGTTATTGATGGGGCACTTCTATGGACCTGTTGCCGCCCAGACTTCATTCCCAGCCTTTGGTGGGGGGTCTCATGTTGGGTTCAATGGGCACTGCTACTGAGAGGGGCATTTCTGTGGAGCCCATGTCCCCCAAATGCCCTTCCTAGTTGTTGAAAAAGCATCAAGTCCTGCAAATCTCCTCAGGTTCACAGAGTCCTGCTGTTATGGGAGCCACTAGTGTGGACCTGCCTCCAAGATGCCCTTCCCAGTCTTCTGTGAGGCCTACACTTGAGCAAATGATCTTTAAAAGTCTTTGAAGACTGAAGATCTCTGAGGGAGTGCTGTCAGCATGGGTGCATTTCTGTGGTGTTACTGCCTCCCAGATGTCCTGCTTCCTCCTTGATGTGAAATAAAGTCCAGTAAATCTCCTCAGGTCCAGACAGTGCTGTAGTCAATGGAGGCATTTCTATGGAGACACCATCTTCCATGGTCCTTTTCAATCTTCTATGACGTTTGTAGTACAGCAAATCTCAGGTTTAGAAAGTTTTGATCTTTAGAGGTGGGTTGATGTGGGTTCTGCTCCCAATCATCCTTCCAAATCTTTGTTGAGGCCTAAGGTCAAGCACCAAGTTTTCTCTGACTCACAGAACACAGCTGTTAAAGAAATATCTCAGAAGCTGTGCCTATACGATGCCCTTCCAGAGCTTGGGGAGGCCTGAAGACAAGCAGGACATTTTCTTGGGTTCAGAGAGTGCCTGTAAGAAGGGGAGCAGTTCCAAGAAGCAGCTGCCCCCCAGACACCTATATTGGTCCAAGAGGAAGCTCCAACACCAGCAAGAAATCTCTTCAATGTCAGAGATCTCTCCTGAAGAGTAGAGTTCTGAAGAGCAGCTGCCTCCCAGACACCATTTCCAGACCTCGAGAAATCCTGAAGACCAGCAAAGGTCTCTTCAGCTTCCTTGAGTGCCACTGCTGAGAAAAGCATGCTGGAGGGCAATCCTGGCAGCTGGTCTCCACTAGGAGGCCCAGCTTCTCTCAACAACCCATGAAATGCTGCCAAGGCGAAGGCTCCGAAGACCTCATTTAGAGGTCTACTATGCTACTAAGACTGTGAAGTTTACCATTTCTCCTGCCTGGCAAAGATCCATTTCTAACATCTCTAATTCTAAAGAGTTGCTCAACAGGGAAAGTTGCCCAATCCTCATAAAGACCAGAATTTCTGATAGACTGACTGAAGTGAATGCTATAGAAGATGGTAACCTGAATAAATCCAATCTAAGAAACACTGAGGTTCTTGAGAGTGGTGATAGAAATAAAACAGCTATTCAAACTCACCAACCAATGGTCCTAATGTTGAAAACCCTTTTGGGCCTGGCTGGTGTGGCTCAGTGGTTGAGAGTCAATCCATGAACCAGGAGGTCACAGTTTGATACCCAGTAGGTCACATGCCTGGATTCCAGGCTCGATCCCCAGTAGGGGTCGTGTAGGAGGCCACTAAAATCGGTGATTCTCTCTCATCATTGATCTCTCTCTCTGAAATCAATAAAAAAAAAAACCCAAATCATTTTTTTAAAAAAGAAAGCTATTTGGAAAAGGTTTGACTGAGAAGAATCCCTTTCTAGAAGAAGCATAAAAAAGACAAACAAGATGATTTTGCTGAGCTGTCTTTGCTTCTTTTATGCCCAATTTGATCAATTCCTAGTTAGAGAAGGGCAAGTCAGCAGTATGTCTGTCCAGGGGGTCCCTAGGCACCAAAAGAAGCTCACCATAATATTTGCTTTGGCAGAGAAGTGACTGGTTTGGGCCAAATCTGAAGTTGTAGACAAGAAGCATATGCTTGCAAGAAAACACTCCTAACCTACAGGCAAATGATACCATTGGGAGTCAGAGGATGACCACAATAAGGCAATCCTCACTTTGAATCCTCACTTCTTGTGCCAGGCCAGGCTCCTGCTAATGCCTTACCCTGCCCTAGCTTAAGTTACGGCTCATAGGGAGTAACGATCTCACTTATTTACCCTATTTCAGTTTCATCAAATATATCTCAAGTTCTTCTTCTCCCAAGGAGACATCCCAGTTGTTTAAATCAGTGGTTCTTAATCTTTTAACATGCATCATACCACCCAGAGGGCTTATTAAAAGACAGACTGCTGGACCTCCCCCTTAGAATTTCTGGATTTAGGTCTGGAATAGGGCCCAAGAATTTGAGCATTTCTAGTAAGTTCTCAATGGATGCAAAACTTCTGCTTTTGGGACCACACTTTGAGAACCACCACATTAAGCCATTAGGACTCACCACTTCCTGGCTAATAATTGTGATTAATAATTGTGACTATCATGGATTAACTGTTCCTTCACACATGGTCTGTGAACCACCTGCATCAGAATCGCATGTACATTAAAAAAAACCCACAAATGTGTGCTCCCCACTGAAGACCTATTGAACCAAGTTCCTAGTGAGGGATGCAGCCCAAGATGTGCATTTTTAGCAGGTTCTCCTAAGTGACTCTGATGTACTGTAAAGTTTGATAATTACTGATATAGGCGTTAAATGTTAGCTCAAAAATATAATTTTTACATTGTCGTTCCATGAATTATATTACTTTGTCAATTACTTAGAACTTTCTTAAAAACTGCCCAGTATAAGACACTGTATTCAAAAACATTTTGAAACTGTAAATTGATTAATTTACATTATTTTTATTAGTAATAGTAGCATATCTTCCCAAAGAAAGTATAATCATGTTGAGGCCTGTTTCTCTTTATATTTTTATGACTACAAGATGTAACAGAAAACTGAGCACAAATTCAAGAAACACTTGTTAACTAGTAAAAACAACAACACCTATGTATACATATAGAACAAATACATTGGAAAGAAGCTAACTTGAGAAGCAGTTCATGGAGATAATACCTTCTTGGAGATGTCCAGGAACCTGGATTTCCATGTGCCTATGAAAGGCAGTGTAGCTAGACAAAGCAAAAAAGCAGGTTTATTTGTTTGTTTGTTTGTTTGTTGGTAGATTCCTAGGCGGAAATCCCATTCAGAAAGTCTTATAAGAGGAGCTACTTATGAAGCCAAAGCCATGTGCTCAAAGTCTCACAGGAGACAAATGGCTCACAGTTTAGGAAGTCAACTGTTTGAGGAGAAATTAGTCTTCTTGCCTGAAATTCTATCCAAATACATAGAATATGTACTTTTGTAGAGAGCCAAGGGAAATTAAGCACTGTTCAATCTGACTCTTTACTCTAGAGTTTGGAGTTTGTATTGCTGAGAACATTTTGGTTGCAAGTAGTAGCCCAAGAGTGCTGACATAAGGAAAGGAGTTATTGATTTCATAAAGAAGTCTGGAGCCAGGATAGTTACAGGAAACTCAGTAGCTCAATGGTCTCTACGGATACAGATGTTTTCCCTCTGTCCACTCTGCCATCTTCAGGGACGTGGAGAGTTCTCCCCTCTTGCACAGATTAACTGCAGTAGTCCCAAGAACTAAGTTTAGACAATGTCATATCCAGAAGAGAAAAGCATTGTTCTCATGAATAGTTTTATTAGTAAGAAGAATCTTTTCCAGATGTCCCCTAGCACACTTCTCTTCTGGTCCCATTGGCCAGGAAGGTGATCACATATCAATGCCTAAACCAATCACATGTCACAATTAATTACTTGGCCTAAGGAGGAGACCATGTTCCTGCATACACATGGCTGGGCAGAGACACCCCTAAAACTGGGGTCTTCCAGCAAGGAAGAAATGAGGCAGCGGGAATAGCAGTTGGGTCAGTGACCAGCAGTGCTCACCATACTGGTCTTCAGAGGACCTAGGTCTAAAACACTGAATTTAAACTTTGAATTTGATATTTGAAGCAGAGCCTCAGAATCTCTCTTTTCAGAACTTAGCAGCTCTGTCACGAAGTAAATGTGAGCAACTCACTTCAACTCTTTGTGCCTTTGTGTTCTTATCTATTAAATGACAATAAACGCAAGAGTAGCATCGCCAACAGCGCCAGCTGACAGTAATACAAAATGAGCTCAGACGATGTGGTGGGACTTGTGCATCTGTCATTCGGTCCTTACAACAGGGATGTGAAACAGAAGCTGGTGAAACCCTCACTTTCCAGAGGAAGAAACAGGCCTTTAGAGAGATTACAAACCACGATCTGGAGCTGCAGAGGCGTCTCTACAGTCTCTGGCTTTGGACAGATTTGGAAACACTGGGAAAACAGGTTGTGATATGTTTAGCAGAAATCTGAAATGACAGGGGTTAAGGTAGATTCAAAGAATCATGGAATTGGGGGATAAACAGAAAAGATGTAGGTTTTGTGATGGGATTAGGTTTGCCAGATAAAAATACAGGGCACCCAGTGAAATTTCAATATCAGGTAAACAACAAATTACGTTTTAGTAAAATTATGTTCTAAATGTGCCCCGGAATTACTTAATACTAAAAAAAAAAAAATGATTTGTGGTGATCTGAAATTTGAATCTCACCAGGTGTGCTATATTTTTATTTGTTAAATCTGGCAATCTTGGTTGGATTATGGCTGGAGGAGTGGATAGGTAGATAGATGGGGGGTAGATGAGATGATGGGTAGGAGATAGAACTCTTAGGATCAAGTTTTCAATTGTAAAGGGATATGTGCCTATGTCTGTGTGTAGGGAGAGGGGGTTTTGGGTATGGCTATGGGTATTTTGTTCATGTGCCTTTATCCTCCTTGGAAATAGAGTAGCAAGGGAAGCCAGGGCCATATGATGAGAGTTTAGAGCAGCCGTGGGCAAACTACGGCCCGCGGGCCGGATCCGGCCAGTGGTAGGAGATAGAACTCTTAGGATCAAGTTTTCAATTGTAAAGGGATATGTGCCTATGTCTGTGTGTGGGGAGGAGGGGGGGGGTTGGGTATGGCTGTGGGTATTTTGCTCATGTGCCTTTATCTTCCTTGGAAATAGAGTAGCAAGGGAAGCCAGGGCCATCTGATGAGAGTTTAGAGGATGGTAGTCCCATGTAGAAAACAAAACATTTGCTGCCAAGGAGATAAGAATGTGAACATTTGCCTTGTGATTACACAGTGACACACTGTGTGATCTTTGATAAATCATACAGCCTCTCTGCTATGCAGAGTTCCACATTAATATAGATGAGATGACAGTATTGGTTTTATTTCTACCACACATGAGATCAAGGTCACTTGAGTATTGCTTATAAATGCCAGGATTGAAAGCAAGGCAAGGGACAGGTATTTTTGCTTTGTTGCTTCAGGGAGAAGGAAGAACACAGAAGCTGTGGTAGGATTGGGATTATTTTCTAATTTCTTTGGGAAACACTCATTAAATAATGATTCCAACCTAATATCGGATGTACTGATTACAACATACACCGTGTTTCCAAGCCTTCATTCACCTGCCCGAATGTGTCCCTCGTTAGCTGTGTGCATCACTCTCTAACTGAATCAGCGGAAATTAGCAAATTCAGACATCAGCTGTTTCTTCCCTGTGTTTAACGGGAAGCCTATTGCAACCCAGTGATTCCTCAGGATTTATTTCTTCGCATGTTCTAAAGCAGCACAATGCCAGCAGGATCTGAGCTGGGAGCATGTGCTGATGAAAGCTGGGAGGTTTTTGCCATCGTATTTATATTGAATCGGCAAACAAATGGGACTCTAATTATCTTTGGAGGTAGAAGTCTATTACGTTTCACTGGGCATATGTAATTTTGCTAATAAGACTAATAAAGCTGAAGAAACAAGAACAGACAAAGATGCAGGTGGAGGGCGGCAAGATGAGCGCTTTCAGTGATGTGCCCAGAGGTCTCTGAGGCATCCTCGAGCAAGGGATCAAAAAGCCAGAGCTGAAGGCACAGTGGGGTGCCGGGTATGAGAACAGGGGAAAACGGCCATGGAGGACACAAGTAGAGAAGACCCCAGCCAGGTGGCTAAAGTGGGTGGGCGAGGTGTGAACCTAGTGGCCCAGGCTGTAGACAGAGCACCCCATGTCACCCTATAGTGCAAGGCAGCTTTACTGTTAGTGGAACACAAGTCAAAATTCTCATGCCTTCTGGTCATTTGCAAAGGACTCCCACACACAGTAGCTCCTTTCATCCTTCCTGAATCGGCGAGGAAATGGAAGCTCACGAAGGTAAAATGATTTACCCTATTGCACAGCAGCGGCAATGTTCAAACTCAGGTCCAATGAAAGCAGGGCCAGCACTTTCTCTGGGAGACCCAGCAGTCTTTGCCAGGTGGAGTAAATAAAAACCTGCCCCAATGTGGCCTTCATCCTCTGACCTACAGCTGTTGAGATTCCCACCATTGGCATCCCCCTTAGGGTCAGACGGAAGGAAACAAACTATGTATTGTATAACCTAGGTTATGTAGTGACCAGAAAACAAATTAGGGACCAATTCTTTCTGTATATTTCATCCTGCTTGTCCTCTTGGAAAACTGTATTGGCATTCATTCATTCATTCACTCACTCACTCACTCATTCATGTATTAAAAAGTGTAAATTAAACTTCTACATGTCAGACACTGCACTAGGTACTGTGTATTCAGTGGTGAATAAAAGAGAGATGGTACTCACCCTCATGGAGCTACTGGCATGGTGAAAGAGACAGACATGAAACAAGTAAACAAAGGCTTAAGTATCTAATTATCCATTGTGATGATAGGGTGTTTTAAGAATAAAATACAGAGGTGGATTCTCCAATTTAGAGCAGGCCACTTGAAGGAGATGACCTGACAAATGAGAAGGGCCCCTCCAGGTGAAGAGCAGGAAGAAAGAACTTGAGTGGAGGCCCCGATCAGGAGAGAGCTCTGTCCTTTGCAGGAACTGAAATCAGGCCCCTGAAGTTGGAACAAGGTGAGGGCGTGAGAGGAAGGTGAGGAGACAGTAGTAGGTGGGGGTGAGGCCCAGTCAGCGCTACTCTGTGCAGCCACAGGTGGGTCGGGCTTCTGGGTGGAGAGGGGAATGTCCAGAGGCCCAGAGACACCAAAAGGAATGTGATGAACTTCAACTTTGTCCATTTCCCAGGTGTGCAACTCTGGGTGCACCTGGCGGGACTGATGCTTCCACAGGTAATTTATCCTCCACTCTGGTGCCTAATCCCATCTCCAGATCTGCATTATAGTGAATGGCCTTCAGTTCCACATGGGAACAGGGGGAAAACAAGTCTAAGTTGATAATTAGTGTTTGTCAAAAATATTTTCCCAAGCCCCAAATGGAGACTGTGCCGTCAACAGAACCCAAGTCATGGCCACCTGGGAAGGCTGTACTCTGGTGCCAATGCCACTTTCTCCTGCTGTCTTGTTTGCCATTTGTGGCCAAATAAACGCCTCATCTCAGTACCGGGCAGCAGATCATCGGTAGGAGTAACTGATTAACAGCTGCTGCTGTGGACATTGTGGAGTTTTGTTTTCTGCAACCTGAAAGGGTGCCTGCTTTATGATTTTTAAATTGGAGTGCAAATATCATAGCCCCATAAACCTCTTGATTTATTGCTGACAGGTGTGAAAGTTTGCACTTGCTAAAAAAGGCCCCAAGTCCTCTGTTATCTCTGCCCCTGTTTTCCCAGGCTCTCCTGGCAGCTGGCTGTGGGGGGTGCTTTCTCTGGCTGAGTTTACACACAAGGGAAGCAAACAGCAAAACTGCCAAATGGGGGGCTTACCCTCTGATGTCTTCAGTCTCTCCTTCGGGGCCCCTTTCTCCCTGTCATTTCTCCCCTGTTCTTTCTGAAACCCCTGGTGAAGGACTCCCCGCAGGGGTTCCCCTGTCCAGTCATCCTCCACCTTCTGATTTTCCTCAGGACGGTGGCACAGGTTCTGTGGCTTCAGCCCTTTTAACTGCCAAGAAACAGAAATTAATTTGACAACTTATTCATGAATTCCTTCAGTCAAAAATATTTTGTGAGTGCGCCTACAGGAGACACAATATTCCAGGTGCCAGAAAGACAGCATTGAGCACACTGGAGTCCTTGTTGGCACAGAGTACACCTTCTAGAAGGAGGAGATAGAAAGCACGCACATGACCCAGGAAGTTAAAAAGATAATTTCCAACACTGATAAGTGCTATGAAGATGATACAATTGGACACATGGGTGACAGTAACTGGGAAGCTGCTTTGGCCAGAGGAGCAGGAGATTGGGTTATTTTATCCATCTTTTCAGCACATGGCCCCTCACTTCTGTTTCTTTTAGAAGATCAATTTTACTCCTCTTGCTCTGACTCCATACTGACTTCTCTGTCCACAGAGCCAAAAAAGACCATCCCATCTCTCTTTTCACATTGATTCAGGACAATCAACAAGGACCAACCACCTTCCCTGGGTCCAGACTCCTAGAAATTACAATCTAATTGGTCCAGCTTGGGTCAGGTCTATCATGATGAAAATCAGCCCTGAGTAATGTCCTGTATCACCTATGAGTGTGGCCTACATCCTCATTGCTATGGGCAGAGGGACATTTATTCTAGAGAAGAGGGAGCATGTGAGCAGTATTTTGTGTTAGGAGAAGAGAAAAGATATATAATATTTGGTGATTGTCTTCAATAGTTTACAGTCTCAGATATTAAGATATGCATACATGGAAACACTGTTAAAATATAATGCAATAATAAATGGTGTTTCTAATGAGCATCAAATGCTCATTAAGTAATATAGGAGCTCAGAAAAGGAGATGGTAGCGTGTCAATGGATCAATGAGGTGGTCAGAAAATGCTTCAGATGAAAGTAGGTTCTGAAAACTCAAGAATGAAGGGAAGGGAAAAAACTCAGAAGCAGGCTGGATCATAGTTTTCTTGGAGGGGTTAAGAAATCCAGAGGAACTTTGTAGTAGTTATCAGAAAGATAACCAGCCAGGTATCTGGAACCAGCTAGGAATCTTGCTTACAAGATCGGTGTAAATTATTGTCATTGTTTTGGAGGCCTAGCCATTCTGACAAAAAGGCAGCGATCCAGAAAAGAATTGATGAGTCTTAAACTGAAGAGGTAGAAAAAATATTATAAAGAAACCATGGGATTTTTTAAATAACCAACATGTTCTAATAAGCTGAACTAAATAATACAATTATCTTGGCAAGCTCAGAATTTGAAACCTGACCATCCAGATAAAACACCTGAAATAAAATCCACAGCTATTTAATGTACTCTCAAAGTCCTCAAGGGAAGGAATCAATCCTTTCAAATTATGCTGAATTTTAACACTGCAATTTTTAGACTCATGAATTACTTCATGTTTAGAGCAATTGCTTTGACATTGAGTGACAACATTTACCTGGGTAGTAGTGTTTTACACCTGCAGTGTAATTATTAACAGTATACCTTCCTCTCAAACTGGCATCCAGTTTGGACAATAAATTGAAGGTCATCATACTCCTAGGGCAAGTTGTATAAAATAAATTATATCTATTATTATTTCAAATATCAAAAATAAATTAAAAATCGTCTGAGGTAAAAGTTTCTAAGTGACTTAAAATTTGAGATATTAAGTCACTTGAAAGTTTCTAGGTGACTGGCACCTCCTTATAGACTTCGAAGGCATTACAAAACCCTTCATGCATCATAATGCTTTCTCTGACTCCAACTGTGTCAGGAAAATAGTCCAATGTTAATTCTTAAGTTTATAATACCATACAAAAGAGGGAATGAGAATGCATTGTGGCCTCTTGCTAAAATGACAGATATTCCTATCTTTTGCCAGAAGAAACATATTTTTGACAGCAAACCAGAAGATTGAGCAGGGTATTATCAGCTTTTCAAACACTAGAGTGAAAAAATAAATGAGTAAAGGATTTGCGTGTCATTCAATAGAGTTTTAGTGTCAGCCATAACAGTTCTTAGTGGGAAAATGTTTAATACCCTCTACTTAATCAAAACCAAATTCCTTATAAATGACTATTTGATAAAAAGAAAGAAATGTCTATTAGTAACTTATCCTACAATGCAGAATTGCACCCAGCCCCAAAGAATGAAGCAAAGCTGATTGAGAATATTCTAAGTACCGTATTAGGGTTTTGATAAACACAATAAATTCTCAAATACCAAATTGTCAGCCAGGGACACTATTGGATAACCTTGAACAAGTTGATCCCCACTGATTATTTTTCTCCAGAAGCTTAAAGTGTGAATAAAATGTTCTGGCATTTCACTCTCTCATCAGTTTTTACATGCTGAGGTTTTCAAGTTGCTCATATCCTTCTATTCTATTATCCTTCTTTATCTTTCTTGAAATCTATACCAGGAATTACTCATGCATAAAGATTATTTGAGAAGCCTTCATCTCTAGTGTTTTTTTTTTATAATTGTCAAATTTACAGTAAAAGGGATAATAACTATTGAGTACTGATTGATGGGAATTTTCATAAATTCTATGGTAATTCCTATACATAGGGAATGATCATAACATAGTTTTCAATAGACTGTCTTAACAAACAGATGTGTTCCAAAATTTTTCCAAAAAATAAAATCTGAACATATCTAATTTTCTTAATTTTGACAACTGAGGTCAGGAACAATGTGACTAATTGAACATGCTAAGCTAGTCTATAATTGAGACAGTTTCTTCATTCTCTTCATTGATTTAAGCTTTGTCTCCTTTTTGGTGTCATAGGCCAATCCTGAAGTTAGAGGTGATGGCATAGCTTAATGGTTAAGAATATATGAGTTACAGTCACATCATCTGGCTGCTAAATCCCACTCTGCTACTTGTTAGCTGGATAAATTTAGACAGGTTTCCTAGAACACCTTAGTTCCAATTTTCTTATTTATCCTAATATATAAAAAGCCAGGGGCCATCATGACCGAAACAACCAGATGGACAACCGAACAGCAGGCTACGTGGAGCGACCAGGCCGGCAGGAGGTTAGTGAGGGATGACCAAACGACTGAACAGCAGGCTGCATGGGATGACCAGGCTGGCAGGCAGGGCAGTTGGGGGCAACCAGGCTGGTGGGGGGACAGTTAGGGGTGACCAGGCTGGCAGGGGGGCAGTAGGGGGCGACCAGGACAGCAGGGGATCAGTTAGAGGAGACCAGGCTGACATGGGGGGCAGTTAGGGGTGATCAGGCCGGTGGGTAAAGGTGGTTAAGGATGATCAGGCTGGCGGCGGGGGAGGGCAGTTAGGGGTGATCAGGCAAGCAGGCAGGTAGCAGTTAGGAGCCAGTGGTACCAGATTGTGAGAGGGATGTCCGACTGCCGGTTTAGGCTCTATCCCTGGAATTGGGCCTAAACTGGCAGTCAGACATCCCCCGAGGGGTCCCGGATTGGAGAGCGTGCAGGCTGGGCTGAGGGGATCCTCCTCCCCCACACAAATTTTGTGCACTGGCCTCTAGTAAAATAGAATATCAATAGTAGCTATCCCCATGAGTTAAATACACTTTAAGCACAGAGGCTGGCATGGAGTAGAACCTTCATAAAATGTTATCGTATTACATGAATTAAAAAAACAAACTAGAAATGAAACAAAGAGCTTATATAATCAGCCTCTGAATAATCATAGACTATGCATTTATCCTCCAACAGATCTTGGTATCTGCTGACATCCTCTCTTTAATTCTACAAGATTAAAGTTCTCTATCTTTTTGGCATACACTGAACACCATTCCCTGAGGAGGCTGTTAATTCATTCAGGCCAATGGAAGGCAATCATTATAAGCAATTCAAAGTTCCCTTTGGACTTCATCTGTGATGAAGATACAACCACTTCTTTATTATTTCCCAGAGAAAGGGTGACATCAACCTTGATAAGGTATTAGGGTTGACCCCAAGTTAGAAGGAAATATTTTCACCGAGTTACATTTCTGACCACTATATTCATGTCCAGAAGATTTCAGACACAATTCTTTGTGGTTTTCTTTACCATGTATCTAGGCAGCCTGGCTTATGGTACAATGGTTCTTCAAGTTTCACATTCCAGGGTTACATTGTAGAAGGTATTCTTTTGATTCATTCAAGTGCATTTGCTAACTCACTTATACACAGGTAACCACTTTTACCTTCAATCAGGTATCAGGGCACACAAATCTTGATCTATTTACATTGACATTTGATCTAGCAAGATCCTTCTCCATGTGATGCTGGCAGAATTCTGGTTTTTACAAGCATTTCAAGGTTCACATCAGTTTTATACTTAGAATTTTTAAATTTTTTCTCTAATTACCAAAAATACCAGTCACTGTTCAGAGCACATATTCTTTTGTAAATATAATAGTTAACTGAAATCTAGGAGAAATTCATGCTTATTTTAACTATGGCATGACAGTGCTATAACATGGGTAATTTGGGCAGATAGCATTTTCCCTCCCTGCAGCTTCTAAGGATACTCCCTATTACAACAGCTCTTCTCTACAATCCCACTGAATGTCTCTCTGAGCAACCAGATTTCCATGTTCCTCTTGGGGAACCCCAGTTTTATAGATCATTCAGGTAAAGGTCATAATGATAACTTCCCTCTACAAAATTGAGATATGCTCAAGTGTCTGGTGTCCTTGTTCACAAAGACTATCACAACTTCCTTCAAAGGCAGAGGACCTAAATAGACACTTCTCCAAAGAGGACATACAGGTGGCCAATAGACATATGAAAAGATGCTCAATGGCATTAATCATCAGAGAAATGCAAATTGAAACCACAATGAGATATCACTTCACACCTGTCAGGATGGCTATCAATAAATCAACAAGCAACAAGTGTTGGTGAACATGTGGAAAAAGGGAACCCTTGTGCATTGTTGGCGGGAATACAGATTGGTGCAGCCACTGTAGAAAGCAGTATGGAGTTACCTCAAAAATTTAAAAATGGAACTGCGTTATGACCCAGCAATTCCACTTTTGGGAATACATCCAAAGAAACCCAAAATGCTAATTTGAAAGAATATATGCACCCCTATGTTAATTGCAACATTATGTACAATAGCCAAGATTTGGAAGCAGCCCGAGTACCCATCAGTAGTTGAGTGTTTTAAAAAGTTGTGGTATATTTACACAAAGGAATACTATTTGACTGTAAAAAAAAAATGAAGGAAATCTTACCTTTAGCAACAGCCTGGATGGACCTAGAGAGAACTATGCTAAATGAAATAAGCCAGTCAGAAAAAGACACATACCATAGGATTTCACTTACATGTGCAATCTAATGAACAAAATAAACAAAGAAACAAAGCATGGCTTTGTCCATTTTGCCTGGTTTGTAGCAGGTTTCTTTCCTAAAAGATTTCTAAAGGGGCTCTGGCTAATGAAAACATGAATAGTATTATTCCCTACCCTCTTGAGTCCAATTCAACAGAACGAAGACTTTCAACTGACACATAAATTAACATGTATAAAAAGATTAGTCGCAAGATTCCTCCGTGAGTATCAGTCACACATTGGGATAGTATGTAGAAGACACTATTTCCAACATGTCTTTATTTCACAAAGAATGGAAAGGTCTATAAAGTGATCAAGTATTTCTATTACAATTTCAAAAAATCATTAGTAAAAAGTGACAGAAAACATTAGATCAAGCCTCTTAGGACATTCTAATTCTAAGTGGGGAAAAAAAAGAGTTCATTATATTTTCAAATCTTGCTACTGGCTTCCAGAAAAGCCACTTGATAGGGTACAATTGCTACCAGTAATAAGATTACTCATTAGAAATTTTATTTTTGGTACTCTACTAAAAAAGAAAGCAGAACAAAGAGGAATAGAAATCACCTAATTCAGACAGAAGTTTAGATGTATTAAAATAAAATCATCATGGAACCAAAGTGAAGACGTGTATCATGTCCAACATTTCTGGTGGGAAAGTTTCAGCATCAATGAACTGTTCCCCAAATGGGATAATAATGAGCAGTGAAATATTTCACAATAGAAGCAATGCAGTTTTTTGATAGACCCAGAAAGACATGGTAATATTTTTCACACTGACTCAACGTGATCAAGGTTTCTATTTGTTTGTTTTCTTTAAAAATTTAATCTACTCCATCAACATGGGACTATTGTAGGAATAAAATGATGCAGGATCTGAGGAGTTAACTAAACATAATGAATAGGGTTGTCTCTGTCTCCTAGATTGAATTTATTGGAAGAAATACATTTTCTTTTTGTTACCATGAAAAAATAGCCTAACTTTGGTTCTATATATTTCATTGAAATAAACCCAAAGCACTTGCTACTTCTAGTTCTTTACTTCCCATTCACTGGAAAAATCCTTTAAGTTTATTTTCAATACCCAATATTGGTTTGAATTTTCCCCATTAAGGTTATCAGCTTCATCTATATGACCAAACATAGCATTAACTTTTCCGATCTCATCCTAGTCTATGTCTCAGAGGCATGCAACACATTTGATTATTTCTTTCTTCTGGAAACATTTGCCCTTTTATCTTGTCTGACTCTGCTTTCTCCTGATTTCCATTCAGACATATTTTAAGAAATAGTGGGCAATGTACTTCTGGAGAAAATTTATTTTAGAAAGAGAAATTGCATTTTTTTTTTAAAAAAAACCAAGACACAGAGCTTGCAGTTTGAACTCAACCTAGTGTATTGTCTAACCGGCAAAAAAGCAAAAAGAAAAGCACTGTTTTTAAAATATAACATAATCCAGAGTCTCCTCCATGTGACATCCACAAAATCCAACGAAACATACACAGAACCAGCAGTTTCTGACCTCAAATGCCGTACTTACCTCCTGCCCCAGGAGAGAAGGCTGAGCAGCAGTCCTTAAAGGGAGGGGTCCCGGGGCCATTTCAGCCCCCACGAGTTAAAGCTGTTTTTATCACGATGCTAGGATGTTGCTTGCCTCTGTCTTTTGCATTCTTTGACAAGTGAACGGTGGAGTTTTCCAGAAGCTACCTGTGATGTAAAGACAGACAGAAAGTAAAAGTAGGAGGACCAGCTATCTTCTGTGAATCCAGGCATTAAAGAGGTTCGTGAACATGTCAAACAATGCCACTTTTCTTACTATTTTTTCCCCTAATTTTGAAAATCTAGTTGTTTTTCATAAAATTATGGACTCATTACTGTTATTTTAAATAAACTGATAAAATGTTTTTTAAATCTCTTAGTTTTAACTTTCAATGCGGTAAATACAGGTAAGTATTACCCACTTACAGAAACGCTCTTTGGAGCCCAGGTAGGGGCTCTGAGCCCAGCGTCTGAGAACTGCTGGCACGAAGCTGTTGTTCTCAAACTCTGGCCGCATCAGAAACACCTGGAGAGCCTGTTAGACAGTGGTTCTCAACATTCCTAATGCCGCGGCCCTTTAATACAGTTCCTCATGTTGTGGTGACCCCCAACCATAAAATTATTTTCGTTGCTACTTCATAACTGTAATTTTGCTACTGTTATGAATCGTAATGTAAATATCTGATATGCAGGATGTATTTAGGCGACCCCCTGTGAAAGGGTCATTCAACCCCCAAGGGGTCGCGACCCACAGATTGAGAACCGCTGTCATAGCAATCATTTGAATATTCAAACATGATATAAAATGTTCTTATTTCCTTTCTAAATCTAAGCATTGTTTTAAGAATTTTATTGGCAATCCAAGATGCTCCTTCCACAGCAAAGTAAAGTTTCCAAAACTAAAGTTAAAATACTCTCTCCTAACTGCAATGAGTCAAGAAAGGCTGTCAAATTTGGCATTATTGTCAGCAGTGCATAAATTATGAAAAATCTCAATTATAGCAAGAAACATAATTAGTAATTTTGCTGAAATAAAGGTAAGAAATATATTTTATGGAAAACATAAAATTGTTTATGAATTACTTATGTCTTAGTTTTACTACTCATCCAACATCATTGGCCCATCAGTAGAATACCGACATGTGCAACAATTGAATATACTAGTCTTTCATGTTTTACTAATGTTCAATGATCTAAAAATGTTAGCTTTATATCTCTTTCATTATTGTAAATGAACGTAAGTCAAGGTTTGAAAGGTTTGAGAAGGAAACATGGCTTATTTAACAGTCTATTAACTTGAATTAGACCCTTTAAATATTTAGTCATAAAATATATGGTCCTTCCTTTGTATTCTTGCCCCAGGCTCTGGAAATTTTAGGCATGGACCTGTAGCTGGTTTCTCCACAGTTTAAGCCCTCTATCCAGGCCTCTCCCCTCTCCCTGCTAACCTATACCTGGGAAACATTGCACACAGCAAACTGACTTATAAACCTGCTAGTGCAGAACTTCTCTTTCTTCTTTGTAAATCTGGGTCCTACTTTCTCTGTGTTTTAGCTTCCCGAGCTCTTTTAGATTGGAGAATCCCATGCGGACAACCCGATCCTCTCTAGTATCTGTACGATACCTAATGACACATGTGTTTACGTATATAACTTGTATTTGTAAGGATTTTCTATTTGATAAATTCATAGATGACATTCCTAACATGAATAAAGGAACATTCATGTTCAACATTTTAGAATAAGTGCTTTTTGAAAGTAATCATGATTTTCCACAACGTAGTGTTTAGAGTCAAAGAGAATCTATCCAGGATGGGACTAAGTCTGTCTTTCTTCCCCAAATTATTTCTCTTACTCACATACCGTTGATTAGACCCTTTAAATATTTAGTCATAAAATATATGGTCCTTCC
Organism: Myotis brandtii; assembly: GCF_000412655.1. Taxonomy (NCBI): domain Eukaryota; kingdom Metazoa; phylum Chordata; class Mammalia; order Chiroptera; family Vespertilionidae; genus Myotis; species Myotis brandtii. Next base: position 1,326,633 of record NW_005371410.1, read on the forward strand.
TTTGTACTCTTGCCCCAGGCTCTGCAAATTTTAGGCATGGACCTGTAGCTGGTTTCTCCACAGGCCTCTCCCTTCTCCCTGCTAATCTATACCTGGGAAACATTGCACCCAGCTAACTGACTTATAAACCTGCTAGTGCAGAACTTCTCTTTCTTCTTTGTAAATCTGGGTCCTACTTTCTCTGTGTTTTAGCTTCCCGAGCTCCTTTTAGATTGAGAATCCCATGCGGACAACCCGATCCTCTCTAGTATCTGTATGATACCTAATGACACATGTGTTTACGTATATAACTTGTATTTGTAGTGTTTATGTAAGGATTTTCTATTTGATAAATTCATAGATGACATTCCTAACATGAATAAAGGAACATTCATGTTCAACATTTTAGAATAAGTGCTTTTTGAAAGTAATCATGATTTTCCACAACGTAGTGTTTAGAGTCAAAGAGAATCTATCCAGGATGGGACTAATTCTGTCTTTCTTCCCCAAATTACTTCCCTTACTCACATACCGTTGCTGGTCCCATGTGAGTCCAAGACTTCCAGCTTTCTTGCATGCCTTCCACATTAATTTTTAACAGAATGGAAGTTCTGACAGTCTTGTACCTGTTTTATCTCCATTTCCACCTTTCACACCCCCTCTATTAAGCATTTTTTAGTTTTACCAAAAAACTGACAGAATAAAGCATATAAACAAATAACATGTTAGTCTCAGGAAGGCAGTGAGCTTTTTATAAGCACAAAAATGGGAAGAGAAAGCCCAAGTTGGTGATGGCTGAAAATGGGTGAGGCTGAAGAGTCCACCCAGAGTACCTCAGTTACAGAATGAGCCTTTGCTTCACTCTCCAGAGGGCAGATCCTGGGACAGTTAGATCTGGCTCCCTGCTTCCTGTCTGCCCCTCAGTTTTGCCAAAGGCACTACTTACTGGGAGAAAAAGGCTCAAGCCTACAACAGGAAAAGAGATAAAAAGAATGAGAGAATTCATCACGTGGGAATTACCTGAAGCTTGTCATTCAAGGATAATTAGACTTTGGTGAGAGGAATGAAAGGCAGTATTCTTATCAGACAACAGTTGTGTGTGTGTGTGTGTGTTTTCTCTAGAATTTGGTTTAGGGGAGAAATGTGACCTTAAAACTAGCATCAACCATGCTGGCACCTCTTTCAATACATAAATTCCAAAACTAAGGGGAAAGGCCCCAGGGTAGAAAAAATGCATGCCATGCCATAGGGGATTATTTCCTTCTCACTTGTAAGAGGTCAGACATGATTAATATCTGCTCTAACCCAAAAGGAGTAGTGTTACCCTAAGGAAGGGCTCTCCTACGTCTCCAGGTCCTACCTGAGCTAAACAACTTCTCTGATGGACACTGATAACGCTAACATAGCATTCCTCTGGAATGTGAACCGTTTTTGCTCACAGCTAAAAAGTGCATGAAATATGACATAAGTGGAAGGACGGCATATCCTTTAAGATGATGACAAGGTTAGGTTTATGTCAGGGTCTCACACTCTTGCCTGAGGGGGAGAAACAGAAGAGGGAGATGATATGGGACATTTATCTGACTCTACTGAGACCTTAGCTAAAAATTCAATTCTTTAGATTTTTAATACATGCTCACTTTTGTTCTCTGGATTTTAGAATGTGCTCAGCATTATAGGAATATTCTTTGGTGGTTCATGAAATCATGATAACCTGGGACAGGTCCCATCTCAATTCATTTGCAAGACTAACTCTTCACTTTACTGTAAAAATGTTCTCTTACTTTTATTATTCTCAGGGCTATATTTTTTTATGGAGTAGAGAATTTTATTTTATTTTCCCCTTCCCACATTCACACATGTGCGCGTGCGCAAACACACACACACACACACACACACACACACACACACACACACAAACTCTGGTAAGGTTTGTGGGATATTCAAAGAAGAGTATGTGAAAGCAAAAAGCTTCAGAAAGAATTATAGGGATGTAAAGAGCAATATGACACAGCAATGAAAATAGTTTCAAATACAAGCGTTAACTCTTTTTCCCTTGTTCTTCGTGCAGATGTCATGTCATTCTTGGGTAGTGATTAGTACTAGCTTTCTCTAAATGACTCTGCTACCTACCAGGTTGCTAGGTTGCAGTAGCTTAAAACTATATGAAGAAGTTTCAGTCCTGGAGTAAAAAATTCCTAGATGAGTATTATTTATCTAAAAGTAGTGAAAACTCTTAAAGGCATAAGAGAGTTATTTACTTATAACCTATTTTATCACATATTACACCACACTATAGATAATCAGATTGAAACTAGATGGATAATATTTAAATCTCAGATGTTACTAGATATATAATCTTGGGTAAGATATTTAACCTCTTTGTGCCTCAGTTTTCTCATCTGAAAACTGAGGAACTTAATTATAGTACTAACCTCATGGCTTTTTTTAAAAAAATTAATATACATTAGGCACTTAGAGCTCTCTGGCATATAGCAAGTGCTATGTGTTTGTTAATAATAATATCTACCTAATATGATTAGATAAATATATTGTTTTAAAGTGCTAAGAATAGTGTCTGGCATATAGTAGCTACTACATGCATTCACCTATATTACACAAATCAGAAAACACATCTTCCATGAGCCACACACTGCATTAGTGTTGGGAGAGAAAAGGACACAAAAATGAGTAAGAACAGAAAATTGATCTTTATTTAAAATTT
>NW_005371410.1:1329391-1365691 GCF_000412655.1 Myotis brandtii
ACTATATATATATAGTTTTTTTCCTACTTTTTTCTTTTTCCCCCACTTTGGAAAATAGGACTCAATTTCTTTGCCTTGCCTTTCTAGATTGTCACTGGGTTTTTTCTGGAATTGATAACATTAGAATCTTTGCTTTATTTTATTTTTTGGTATTGCTAGGTTCCTGGCTTTGTGTAGCCTGGAATACTCTGATAGTACCACTAGTCTGACTATTATTATATATACAGTGATTTTACTAGAGGAGGAAAATAATCTTATAAGGGGAACAGAAATGGAAAAGACAATTGTGTTTTTTCTATTTTATCATTCAGATGGATTAAGCAGCACTGACCTAGTGCATTAGTCAAGATAGTCTTTGTTATGCTACAGCAACAAGCAGCCCTCATATCGTAAAGGCTTATCCCAACCCAACCATAATTTCCCAATCACCTACTCATCCCAAGTAGGTTGATGGGACTCAGCTCCAACAGACAAGTAGAGAGTGGGCTGTTTGGTGACTCTGCTGTCTTGTAGCTGAACTTTCTGAAATATGCGGTCTCTTCATTTACGATGTCAGGAGAAGAGAGACAACAGAAAACCTGTAAGGACTTGACTTACAGAAGTGACACATGGCACTTCCCTTGATATTTCATTGGCAAGAACGAATGAAACAGCGAGGAGGATGAAAAATGGTGGAAGCAAATAGAACGGTTGGTAGCACTCGGATCTCTGCCATATCCACCAGCCAAAGTATAAGACAGTAACATTACAAATGTTTCAATCATAACTCTAACTTCTTCATATGTTTGAATGTGGCCCCCAACATAATTAGCGACATATCTCTGTCATAGCACTTCCTAAATCTTTTCCTTTCTTCTTCCCAATCTCGAACAGGTAATGTTGCATTCTACAATTCTTAAAAACATTGCTGTAAATAGCGAAGCTCATTATGAGGTTAAAATTTAAATCAGCACTAACACAAACCCGTCTTTCCTCCCAAAGAGGAAAAATCCTTCACCTCTTCTCACTCAAGATTTTCCTGGACCTCAGCCACATCAGGGAGACGTCTCAAGTCTCAGAAGGGCAGCTCCACCGTCAGTGGACTCATCTCCTCTAATACAGTTTTGATAGGCTTAGCATCACTGGGCAAGCCACCCGCCACCTCTGCCTTGTGCAGAATTTGCATTATCTAAAGATCACTCTGTAAGCTACGGTCCATTCGCCTTGGCAAATACTGTTTAAATATAGCATCCATAAATAAATGTTAAATAATTCATGAACATAATTTTGTAAATTCTGCTAGGCCACACCTCTCTGGGGGCATATTTATGAACATGCGTCAGCCCGGAATCAATGTGTCTGCCAAGCTCCTTGCCTCTGAGGCAGAATTCCCACATCTAGCCCAAAATGCTGCAAACGGCTCCGATTCCCCTTCAGTAGTCATCCATCATACTGTCACTTTAATTCAGATGCTGCTACTTGTTTTAATAACATACATCTTACACAAAGAATATTGCTAACACAAGAATCTTGGGGTAGATTTTTACAACCTCATAAAATGGTATTAACCCTCTGATCCCTGATGCTCTTTCCACGCGGCATGGGCCTCTGGTTGCTCTCCCTGCCCCCTCCGTTCCCTCCCATCTTCCTGATGCTTATCAATAACCTCTGTTCACGGGGGCTGAGGAGCACCAGGACCCGTGTCATCAATCACTGCAGTAAAAATATTATTCCTCCAGCATTGCCCTGAAGAATTATGGAAAGAATAAAAGTGTTATTGCAGGAATTATTTAGCAAACAATAGATGGATAAAATGTATTACGGTAAGTGTTAAATTATATCACCTCATTACGGAGAGCTGACTTCAGATAGCAGGAGCGTGGCTTGCTGCCTTTTCTAAGTAGTTGCGAAGAACAATGGGAATGGTCGACCACAAAAGACTTCCAAAGGAAACACCAGTCTATCAAGACTAGGATATACTCTACTAAGGAGAAATTTGTTTGGGGCAATGATTTGAAATAAATAAATAAAAATCTTCTCCTGGCCTGTTTTGAATATGAAGCTGAAATTTACACAAGGGCAGTGGAGGCTTCTATCTAGTTGTTGAATATAAGATGCTATTCTAGGAAAGAGATTCTTAAAGTCTGCCACGCACCCCCTCCTCAGACCCCCTGCACACCCCTCTAAGCAGCGGTGGGGGAACTGTTTTATGGGTGAGGGAAATATACATCTTGCAACACTTAGGTTTTAGTCGGTTCTAGAAAAGTGTACCATGTCAATATTTGTAGCCTCTGCCATTGTTGGAAAAAAATGTTCCTGAAATGTCAGATTAAGCTAATTACTAAAATTAGGCTTGCATTTTAAATACTATCAAGGATACCTAAACAAGGTTGGAAACCATGTTAATTTTTTTTTTTTTTTTTACCAAGTAGTCTTTTTTCAGTTAATGCAGATTTTTTTTTTTTTGGCATAATGTTACACTGGGCTCCTGGGATTCATTTGATCAACATGATTAAATTATTTCCTTACTCAGCTAGAAGGAAATTACTAGTTACCAGACATTATGTGTCTGTTAATTATGTGCAATAAGGCTCTCTCCTATCACACCAGCTCCTGCATTCATGTTCTGTGCATTTTAAAGGCATTATCATTAAAAAAATTTAAATATTGAAAATGGACAGCTATAATTTTGTTTCATCTATTTAATAAATAAGTAATCTGTGGAATCAGTGGTAGAAAGTGTCTCTTTGCTGTATGTATCGGCGAAGACATTCTTAAGAAGAGCACACCGAAATATTCTTTTGATTTCTATCTTCACAAAAGAATATTTCCCCGTCAGCTTTCCAGAGCAGTGGCCAGGTCCTCTATTATTCAATAGAGTGAATATGAGCATTGCCAAAAAAAAAAAATTAAAAATCTATGATTATGTGACTCTTCAATGTAGAGTCTGCTCACGTGGGGTGTGCGGTGGACCCAAATTTACATTTCCTCCTGTAGCTCAATCTACAATCTAAGGTTTCAAAAGATTTTTTTTTTTTAAAAAAGAGACAACATATGGTAGCTGGGAGGCCTTATTTTGTCTCCTAATGAAATGATGTGCTTCTGTTTCATATTAAAGTGTTAATCGGTCTGAAATTAGGTCTTGCAAAAAGAATAGTGCTTTTAAAATGCTTAATATGATTCATTTTCTGCAGTCAAAACCAGATGACTTTTATTTCTGTATCAAAAAGAGAAAGTGGAAAGCAAGCTCTTCCTCCCCCGATGCCCCCATACTTCCCCCATCTGCCCAGGCTTGGGACCCAGAGCCAATAACCGGTTTATAGAACAGAAAGCTCTTTAGAGTGGGAGCTTGCACTGAAGCCTAGAAGGTTTTGTTTGAGTTTGAGAATCTTCATAGGTTTATGAAATCTCAACAGATATTTCAAAGAAGGAAGTTTCACATTTGAAGTAGGTGATCCTATTAGGCGCTGAGAGGCGGCGCCTTTGTTGTGGGCCCAGGCATCATTTCATGTGAGATAGAGCTGTGTCCCACTAATATGCCAAGACATCACTTTCATGCCAGGAACAGATAGGGCTGAACTTGTTTCATGCACTTTGGCTTTCATTGTTAATAATGAATGACGAAAGTTCAGAGGAGAGGAGCTAAGTGGATCCTGGGCTTTAAAAGAATGAATTTTAACTAACAGCATGCCAAGCTAGTCAGAAAACACTTAGATGGTCAGGAAAGAGAGCACAAAGAAAGAACTCATCCTGGAGGTCTGTCCACAGCCATCAATCCACAAGGAGCCCACAGCTGTGACATTGGTGAGTCTCCTTGGGGAAGATTCCAGGGGGTCCAGGGTCATGTGACTGGCGCGCCACTGAGGCCTGAGGGTTTTATCACCAGGGGGCACAAAATGGGAATCCCTTATTCTGTTCTCCCAGAAGGAAACAGAGATAGAAACAGGGGCAAGAAAGGTGGTTAATATATTTTTAAACTTCAACAATTACAAATATTAACTAAATGAATGTGAGCTTTTCTAAGTCAAACCAACATTTGAAGCACTAGTTTTAATTTTAGAGAGAGGCAGAGAGAGGGAGAGTCATCGATGTGAGAGAGAAACATCCATCGGTTGCCTCCTATATGAGCCCCAACCAGGTACTGAATCCAAAACCCGGGTGCATGCCCTGATGGGGAATCAAACCCACCACCCTTTGGTGTACGGACAATGCTCCAACCAACTGAGCCACACCAGCCAGAGCCCCTAGAACAGTGGTTCTCAACCTTCCTAATGCAGTTCCTCATGTTGTGGGGACCCCCAACCATAAAATTATTTTCGTTGCTACTTCATAACTGTAATGTTGCTACTGTTATGAATCGTAATGTAAATATCTGATATGCAGGATGTATTTTCATTGTTACAAATTGAACATAATTAAAGCATAGTGATTAATCACAAAAACAATATGTAATTATATATGTGTTCTTAGGCGAGCCCTGTGAAAGGGTCGTTCGACCCCCAAAGGGGTCGAGACACAAGGGGTTGTGACCCACAGGTTGAGAACCGCTGCCCTAGAATACCTTTTTAATTTATTTCTTGCTTTCTTCCTTTCTTCTTCCTTCTTACCTTTCCCTTCCCTTTTCCTTCCCTCTTTTTGTCCTCCCTTTTCCCCCTCCCCCTTGCCTTCTTTCTCTTCTTTTCTTCCTTCCTTTCTTTCTTTGTTCCTTTATTTTACCTTATATTTAACTTTCTGGAGAAAGACCTCAATAACAAGGACACACATTCTGAAGATCATATATATATAGTATTCATTTTTATTTTATTTTATTGAGAGGTTCCTTTCTGCTAGACATCTGGTAAGCACCCAGGAGAGAAGAGTGAACAACACAAATCCAGCCCCTCCTCTCATGGAGCAAAGAACTTAGAATCTTAGAATCTAAGCTGCTGGGTTCAATGTGTTTTTCAGCTCAGTTCCCTGCTTCATCTACCAACACAACTTGGGGGGATGAGAACTGATCATCATCTGTTCCACCAGGTGGATCATCAAAAAGTTTCGTACATTCAGTAGACTCGACATCTAAAACAGGAAAACAGACAAATTAGAAACTGAACATTTAGAAAAAAAAATTCAACAGTAAGGAATACAACCACATGATTTTGGAGTTTTAATGGAAATTATCCAGAATGTCAAGTCCTCTGACCAACACATTTGAGGTTTGCTTACCTATGGGTAGAGAGCAAAAGATCCTGCACTGGTATTCAGGACATAGCAACTATAGCATGTCACCATGTGACCTTGACCACTAAGTGACCTTGACCACTTCCTGTCTATGACTGTCAATAGCCTGATCCATCATAATGGGTGTTTTATCACCTGCTTCCTATACCTCATTCAGTATGTAAATCAATAAAAATACTATACAAATAGAACTAATTATACTAGCATCTTTTGGTAGTCAAGAACCATCAAAATTTAAGTTCTGGGTCTTCAAAGCCAAGATTGAGAAAAGAGCTCCTTGATCTTTGATCCCATATAAATTAGCACATTCTCAGTTTAGAGAAGTGCCCTAACTTTAGGCACTTCCCTGATATGCTAAGGCTGCTAATCTAGCATTCAAATCAAAGGATTCTTCTTGATAGTCAATTTACTAGGAGGGAAGATTCCACTTTAGTTGCCAGAATTCACTTTAGCATATTCTCCCAGCCACATCCAGGTCACTGCAGACCAGCCTTACAAATATTCTCACTTTCAGGGTCCTAAAAACTGTAATATGAAACCTGAAACATTAATTTGAAAGAATATATAGACCACTATGTTCTTTGCAACATTATTTACAATAGCCAAGATTTGGAAGCAGCTCGAGCCTGTTAGTAGATGAGTGGATTAAAAAGCTGTGGTACATTTACAGAATGGAATACAACTCAGCTGTAAAAAAAAATAAAAAAATAAAATAAAAAAGGGAAATCTTACCTTTTGTGACAGACAGCATGGATGGGCCTGTGTATTATTATGCTAAGTGAAATAAGACAATCAAAGAAAGACAAGTACCATATGACTTACTTACCTGTGCAATCTAATGAACAAAATAAACTAACAAACAATATAGAAATAGACTCATAGATACAGAGAACAGACTAATAGCTAATAGAGAGAAGAAGGGTTGGGTAAAAAGATGAAGGGGTTAAGCACAAAAATACCCCTCATGATCACAGACAATGGTATGGTGATTACCAGAGGGAAAAGGGGGTGGGAGGAAGTAGAAGAGGGGCAAATGGTGATGACAGGAAACTTGAGTTGGAGTGGTGAACACACAGTATAATATACAGGTTGTGCATTATAGAATTGTACACTTGAAACCTATATAATTTTATTAATCAATGTCACCCCAATAAATTCAATAATTTTTAAAAAAATCTGTGAGGTGATACTGACGATCTTTTTCCCACCTTCGAAAGTTGAGCTGGTACAGATGAACCATGAACTGATTATTAACTTGTATTTAGTGCCAGGCTACAAAATATAGGATATAACCCAGTTTAGCTTTGTTTTCCTATTAATTGAATCAACCAGTTGCCTCAGTGCCAAATTCATAGACTTGCCATACACGCCTTGCCAATTGTGCCTTTTACTCCCATGTGCATATTTTGATGACTAAATGTCTTTGCACATCTGAAATTGGTGTAAGCTCTAGAAGGCTGAACTCAACTCAGTGCACACATTCATGTGTCTTTGTGCAGAGTCGTTCTTCTATTTCAGCGGTTCTCAACCTGTGGGTCGCGACCCCTTTAGGGGTCGAACCACCCTTTCACAGGGGTTGCCTAAGACCATCGGAAAACACATATATAATTACATGTTGTTTTGTGATTAATCACTATGCTTTAATTATGTTCAATTTGTAACAATGAAATTGGGGGTCACCACAACATGAGGAACTGTATTAAAGGGTCGAGGGATTAGGTTGAAAACCACTGTTCTATTTGGTAAAATTGGCTTCCCAGTTTTCTGCAGCCCACGTATCATAACAACACATCCCAGAAAGTTTTTTCCCTGGCTCATGTATTTCCTGTTGTGTTTTGAATTTGGGATCCCACCATCCTCTTTCTCTGGAAATTGTCTTAGATGTTTAATTGGAAAGTCCCTTTATTTCCCTTGCTTGGCACATAAGAAGGTCTCTGTTCCCTTCTGATTGTTTCTCCCATCTTGGAACCTAACTATGTGGCCCTTGGATTTTTGCTTGACAATCTCTTGAAAAATCACTCCTTCCTTGTTAAAGAATACTACTGGAAATCCTTTCACCTTCTCTCTGCTTCTTGGTACTTAGAAAATTCCCTTTAGTTAACTAATCTAACCCTTAGTAGAATATTTTTATTTATTTATTTTAGGAAACTCAAAAGCCTGAGGTGGGTGAGGGGCCTCATGCACTCCTTTTTGAGTGTGTCTTGCACACTTTCATGTAGGCAATTTCACAGTATACATTAAACCTGAAAACCATGCCAGCCCTTTGCACAAGTGATTTCATTTCTGGCATTATCCAAAGGAAACATTTCTTCAAGTGTTCAGAGATGTACAAAATATCTTTATTTATAATAACAAAAATGTGAAATTTAGCTGTTTATCAATAGATTAGTAAAATAAAATTCTTTATATTAATATGACAATGGTAGGTAGCATTAATGATAGACATAAAAATGAGTATTTACTTACATTTAATAATTTAATATATCTATGATACATTAAATAAAATATTGCAAAACACTCCTCTATGTTTGATCAGTCAATCTACTATCAATCTATTTATCTACATGATCTTTACCTATTGTCCTATCTCTTCAGTTAGAGCAAATAATGTTTACTTATGGTTGATGGAAGTATGAGTATATTTTTACTTTCTTCTTTATGCATACTTTTCTTTTTGTAAGTTAGATATGTATTGGTTGGTGATTTTTAAAAAGCAACAAAGGTTAAAGGAAAATAAGAAGATCCCTGACCAGTGAAGGTCATGTGGGCACATTGGGCAATCATACCAAGTCTTGACTCACTCACCATTATCCTTTCAGGAACCAGGACCTCTATACACAATGTATAGCTTTACCTTTTAATCAGTGCATTATGTGGATGAGGTACTCAGTGAATGGTTACTGAATTGAACAAAAAGAAATTATTTCCCTAGTGCACTTTGTACCTGTGTCATATAAATCCTAAGAAAAAAGAATGCATTAAATGAATAATGAGTGTTATAACTTAGGTCATTAATACATACATATGGTAGATTGAATTATGGCTCCCAGTTCTTCACCATTCCCATGTCCATATCTCTGCCATATGACTGCACAGTTTCCCAGAGACAGAGCCACCTGCTGACCTTGAATATAACTTTATATATGTCTTGCCCATAGGATATTAGTGAACTTAACACAAGCAGAGGCTTAAAATGTGCATGCACAGTTCAGTTTTCTCTCTTGGGCTTCTGTCATCACCATGAGGAAATGATGCCTTGGTTAGTTCACTGGTCCAAGGAGCATGAGAAACATATGGAGAAGATTTGAACCCAATCTATAATTTAGAGCCATGCCCAGCTGAGCATAGACTCACTCAGTTAAAAAACTACCTTCACCCCCATGCCAGCCCAACAGCAGATGCATGAATTGAGAATAAATGATTGTTGTTTTAATCTACTGAGTTTAAGGATGGTTTGTTACACAGCATCATTATGGAATTACCTGACCAATATAATACATTTACTAAATATTAAATTTTATTATATTAATAATTAGGTATGAGGTATTAATGAAACTTCATTTAAAAAGTGTCTAATTCCGGGCGCCCGGCTAGCTCAGTCGGTAGAGCATGAGACTCTTAAAAAGTGTCTAATTCCAACTATAGTAATGATCTCATCATAAGTTTGCATGGGATATCAATAATGATCATGTATTTCTGAAAAACTGACAAGAAAAGTTTAACATTTAAGAGCTAAAAAGAACTGAGCCACTTCCTGGAAGACAATTTAGGCAAGGTGAGCCACCAGTTAAGCTTTAGTCATCTGAGGTAAGAATCAAATCTAAACAGGGTATAGTGTCTACATATGCTCACTAATTAGTCCTACATGTTCAGGTCTGGGTCCCTGAGAGAGAAGAAGTAGCAGTGCCTGGTGATAGATTGGGTGAAACACATGGGAAGCATAGGTCATGACTATCTGTGTGGGAACAGATATGAGATACCCTCTAGGGTTTCCCAAAATTTTGAGACAGAGAACATTGTGGAAGGTGTGCTTCCATAAAAGTGGTGACAAGACCCAGTATGACATGTAGTGTACTATTGTTTAACATGACTCTATTTATGATGACTCCATTTGTTCTCATAGCCTAGTGAGGCATCAGGAAACTCAAGTTATAACGTGTCGTTTCACACCAGCAAGTGGAGACAAGACCTCATCGTGTTGCTGCCAAATGGGGTGTTCCAGTTGAGTTTATAACTAGTTCAAAATATCCAAACAGGCATTCGAGAAGTTTGATCAAATGAAATTCTCTTTTAATGTTTTTTTCAACTTTGCAATGAAAATTGCTGTTCACAAGACTATAGTGACTCGAAAAATGAGGAGTAACATAGGGTAGCCAGAGAGAGAAATCAAAGCGTCAGTGAAGGTGTTCTGCATCTGAAAAACATCAAGGAAAAATGGGAAGAAAATAGCTGTTACTTATTCCATAAATTGAAAACAGAACTGCCCTTGTCTTTATTTTGAAACACTATTTTTTAATATATAAAATAGTGGCAGTAGACTGATTTAACATGTTCTACTGAGTGCTATTGAACTCCTACTTTCAAAAAAAATTCCGTTTGTTTTTGGCAAGATTTGAATGAACGGTTCTTAAGTATGTGGACGCCAAAAATTAAAATGCTACCTAAACTTTGACCAATTGTTTTAATATACATCAAACAATGTTCATTAATTCTTTTATAGTCTTTTTGACCTACCCTGTCTGTATGTTAATCATTTTCTTGTTGTGCCAATATTGTTTGCATAACAGTAGGTTGATAATTTATGTTTTTTATTAAAAGGTGTCTGTGGAAAAGAGATTTACCATGACTCTTCAGAAAATTATATTTTTAATCAGCTGTAGAAATTCATAGCACTTCCTACATATGGGACACCTTATTACAATGATCCAAACAGACCAAAGTCAACAAATAATCTTGTCTGTCTATTGTTAATTCTTAGAAGAACAAACATATGTTTTGAGTGTCATTACTGCTAAATTAGCACAAGCAATTAGCCATTCTAGGAGGATAAAATAAAAATGCAGAGCACTATAGTATAATTACTATTTGCATTTAAATTGTGTGTTATACTTTTCTAACATCATGGAGTGATAGTAAAGTCTAACACTTACTGAGTTCCTTCTGTGTCACTAAGTAAAGGGATTATCTCAGTTAATCTTCACAACAACCCCATGATAAAGATACTATTATTAGAGTATAATATTTTTCATATAAAGAAACTGAGGCTTGGAGAGACAAAATCTCTTGTGTAAGTTTCTAGAAACTACTCAACAGAAGCAAAGATTAAAACCTGGCAAGTTTGACTTTATAACCCAAGTTCTACAGAATGCTTTTATTATTAACCTGCTAATATTAAGTTTAAGTTAATTTTGACATCACAAAGTTCAATTATATCATTAATAAAGAAAATTCCATCATTCAAAGGAAATAACTCTTCAGTAAATAGTTCATGAGGTGATTGTGAAGGGAGGAACAAAGGATTTATCTAAAACAAAATATATCACTTATATTTTTCACCAACATAGCAATCATGGATATGCATAGCGGTACCCCAAAGGTGACTTTTTCTTTCTTAAAGTAATTTATTTAAAGTTACTTTCTTAAAATAATTTAAAACAAAAACAACTTTGAAGGGCATGTACCATAGCTCATTAGTGTTCAAATTTCCAGGATATAAAAATATATGGAATGATGACACATGCACAAATTGGAGGTACAACTCCAAGAGGAGACATTGGAGAAGAACCAAGCTGGGTCTATAAGAAGTCGCACATGAGATGGCGCCCATACTTATGCTGCATCCAGGTGCTTGCCTCTTACCATATCCCTGAAGAGTTCATTACAATCTGGACAGTAGGGTGAATTTTATTGGGAAATTATTAGAAGAATGATTTTTCTCTTTGTTAATATGTTTCTGCACTAGTAGGTTGGTTCAGTAATAAATATGTGAGATCATTAAAAAAAAGTCACCGTATCCAATTCTTTAATGTTGCAGTTTATGGAACCTGAGTCTTGGGGAGGTTAAGAGACTATACTACTTACTAGTTAGTGGAAAAACCTCCTTTCAAGTTTCTAGACTCTCAATGCTCTTCCTACCATATACTATTGCTTGAGTCATAGTATCGCACCAACATTAAAGGAAAAATGCATTAAAGGGATAAAACTGCCAACTAGCTTAACTTCAGATGTACAATTACTTTTGTGGTCCCATCCCACGTCCCGTATCCTATTTGCTCTAGAGATAGTATTTTAGCCGGTGCCTGTGCGGTGTCACTACCTCCCACCACAAGCGGTTTCCATGTGGCAAGACAGTAAGACTTATAGCAGACTAAACTGAGAGAGTGTTACCTACTTAAACTGTTTTTCTGACTTAATAAGAATTTTTCATCTACAGCAAGCCATTTTAAAATATTGTCTATACACAAACAGTCACTCTGAATAATAGGTCTGCACACAGTAAATGTCACCTCCCTAAATCACATGGGACCTCGGCGGCACGGCGGGGAAGGCTCCACAGCAGTTTAAACTTCAGCCTCCCATTTATTATGGATGCGTTTATAAATCTCGGAGGGCACTTTTCCGCCTCCTGGGAAATCCAAAAACGGTGCCGTTGTTTGTCAGGGTGACTTGTCCTGAATGTTGAGGTCCTGGCCATCCTTCTTACACCCAGATCCCATTTGGTTCCAAAATGGGTCGGCCAAGGTTGCTGTCAAAGGTGCCATTTTCTCATCTTGAATGACGAGAGAAAACTCTGTCCCGGAAAAAAGTAGATGGGGGCTTTGAAAACTGGGGTGTGTGAAATGAATGTAGGAGCCTTCTTCCTTCCTTCCTTTTTTCCCCCCTTTTACCTTGAATAAATGATCTTCTCTACAAAAGAGCTTTGAGTTTCTCACACGAGGGAAGCAAAAGACAGCTTACACAGCAATGGCATTGAAAAACTCCTTAGCCGCTCCCATCTGTCTTGGTTAGTAGGAATACTTAGGCATTAAGTGGAGAAAAGGAGAATCCATCAATAGTTAATAACTGACCTTAAGATGGGAATTCAAAGTTCACCACAATTACACCCCAGTGTCAGAGAACACACATGGGACGTTATCAATATATTTGACTACAAGAGCCTGGGATGGCAAATTTAAATACCATCAGAAAAAGAGCTGGACATTCCTTGTAATGAGAAAATATTGTTACCATATTCAGCAGCCCATACTAAGATAGTCAAAACCAAAATTCTCAGATGAGAACAAATGGGGAAAGGTAAGCATAATCTAAAAGAGCAAGTAAGAGTCAGGCTGAAATCCTATCATGTGGCCAGTTTGTAAACAAATTGTTTCCTAGGTTCAAAGGGAGACTGTATGTTACAGGTGGAAATGAGGTTAGGCAAAAGACGAAAAGAAAATATGTTTGGCCCTGGTCGGTGTGGCTCAGTTGGTTGGAGCATCATCCAGTGCACCAGAAGGTCACGGGTTCGATTCCCAGTCAGAGCACATACTTGGTTTCAAGTTCTGTCCCCCATCACAGCATGTGTGGGGGGCAACTGATTGATATATCTCTCTCACATCAATGTTTCTATTTCTCCCTTTCTCCCTCTCTAAAATCAGTGCAAAAAATAAGTGAGATTTAAAGAAAAAAAAAAGAAAAGAAATATAGTGTGTACCAAAAAATGTATAGACATAATTTGAATAATTATAAAGGCAGTGTTTTTTAAAATACACTTTATTTTCAAAATTGAGCTATCAGCTATTAAAGTGTGTACACATTTTTTGGGGGGCACCCTATCTGTATATTTGTGCAGAGATGCTTAACATGGATTTTCATCAGAGGAATACAACTTAAAATCACAGTGATTTATCACTACATTAAAATGGCTAAAATTTAAAAGGCTGCCAACCCCAAATGCAGGACAACTGGAATTCTCTCATACACTGATGCTGGGAGTATAAAATGATACAACCTTTGTGGAGAGCTATTTGTCAGTTTCTTAAAAAGTTAAACACACATATACCTTATGACCCAGCTATTTTATTTCTTGTTATTTATTTTGAAGAAATGTTGGGGTCCAACCCCAACAGGTCCCGGGGTGCCCAAAGGTGTGGAAGGAGTCGGTGAAGAAGGAAGGACACAGGGCCAGCATTCAGTTGACCAGCATAGCCAGGTTCCTCTAGCCAGGATCTCCAGCCAGGTTCTGTCCAGGTTCTCTTGCCACGTTGTCTCGCTAGGTTCTCCAGCCAGGTTCTCCAGGTTCTCCAGCCAGGTTCAGTAGCCAGGTTCTGTAGCAAGGTTCTCCAGCCAGGTTCTATCCAGGTTCTCCTGCCATGTTCTGTCTAGGTTCTCCAGCCAAGTGTCTTTGGGTTCAGCCAGGTTCTCCCGCTAGGTTCTGTGTCTAGGTTCTCTCTTCTGTTGTCTTGTTACATCTGTATTTATACCAGTTTATTTTAATCTTATCAATTTCTATTGCAAAGGTTAGGGCGTTTCTTATCTCCATTCCAGGGAGTAAAGATTATGTAGCTTAAGCATGATTGTTCTTAGTTAAAGTGATTAACTACCCGTCTGGCACTTAGTTAAGGGGTTTTATCCCCTCCCTAACTTCATGGGAAAATCCCTACCTGGGGAAAAAACCTTTCTCGGAGAGGTGACCTTGGTTAAAACACATAGCGCTAAGGGGAGCAAACATATTAAGAACAGTATGCTATATATGCCAGGTCCCTTGAAACATATGCTGTGCAGATGTTTCTTTCCTGCAGCGACTGTGTCAAGCAGCAAGGATGGACCGGCTTCCAGCAAAGAAATTAAAAAATCCATATGTTTATAAAGAGATTTACACAAGGATAGTCATAGTAGCTTTATCCAGAATGGCAAAACTTTAGCAACAACTTAAATGCTCATCAAAAGGAGTGATAAACTTTTATGTCACATTCCTAGAATGGAATACTGATCAACAATAAAAATAATAAATAAATGAATCACAGGTACTTATGCGTACATGAATCTCATAAATATGTTGAGCAAAATAAGCTGCACTTATATAAAGTTCAAGAACAGGCAAGATTAGTCAATGGGAATAGGAATCAGAATAGTGGTTTCCTCTTGGTGAGGAGGGGGACAAAAGAAAGACATGAGAACATTTTCCAGGGAGAGAGTGATGCTTGGTGTTGGTTGTTAGCTGCATGGGTGTGTACACACAAACTCAACTTTAGACTAATTTCTGCTCATTTGATATATGTAATTATAGCTCAATTAAATAAAAAGAAAATATGTGTAGATTAAGAACTGTGAGGCTAATTATCTTCCAGGTATTTGCTGTTATAAATCCTTACTACTCAAAGGGTGGTCCACAGGGTAGCTGCGTCAACTGAGTGATGCAGGATTCAGTTCAGCCACAGCCCAGAATATGCAGTCTAGTGTAAAGCCCAGAAGAGTTATATACATTAGTCTCCCCTGGTAGGTATCAAAGTTGGTAGGACTCAACCATCCATCATCACAGCCATGGTTACAAAATGAAAATGAATTATTTCTATATGTTGGAGGGGGTCTTTTTAAAAAACAAGAAGCAAGGTACAAAAATATTCTCAATGAAAGGGAAAAATGATTGCATGGCAGATACTACCAGTTGCCTATCCAGAACCCAGTCTTCTTTTCTTTCTTACCAATAGAACCTGGGTTTATTCTGGGTCACAATGCATCCAGCTAAAATACTCCACTTCCCTGTCTCTCTCACAACTACTGATGTGAATGAGATGTGAAGAGAATTTATTATGTGGGGATTCCTGGAAAGCCCCTTAAAGTGCTGAGTATATAGGTAGTTCACACGTTTGTCTACAACCCCCATTTCTCCTTCTGGGCAGAACATGGACGCAATGACCTGAGTGCCAACTACCATCTTGAACAATGTGGAGCTTTTAAGGCCTACCAACCCTGGACAAAATTATGAATCTCTATACTGTGCTGGGCTCTTCTGTTAGATACAGCCTAATCTAATTCTAAGTGGCACTGGTACGTTAAAAATAAGCAACTAATTAGATAGATTTACAAGTCTTTAACATTTCTTTCTGTCATAGCTCCTGGTTTGGAGGTTTGCCCCTTAGAATCATACAAGTTTAGAGCTGAAAGAAACTTTAGAGAACATCTAGGCAAAATGTCTCATATTATAAGTAAATCAAGAGAGAGTTTCAGTGATTTGGCCAAGACTTTGCCAGAAGCTACTTATCAAATATTCATTACTATCAACATTTATTAAATACACATTGTTATGCCTGCCAGTGAGACACTTTCCAGTATCCAGAAGGTTAGTCTTCTTTCTAGGATACCTCATGTGCCCATCAATGTATTGCCTTTCCTTGTTTAAATCTATAAAGAAGTGTAGATTAATATATACTTTAATAATAAAAATATTAGGGAGAGAACCTTGTCTTTTTAAGCTCTGCCATATCTCCCATAATAAATATGGGCTGACAGAGAGTCAATGATCATTTTTATTCTGTGTGTGTGTGTGTGTGTGTGTGTGTGTGTGTGTGTGTGTGTGTGCTTCCAGGAGAGAGTGATAGTGTGAAAGCCATTTTTTAGAGAAAGCATCTCAAACTGCTGAAGGAGAATGATGCCTGACAAGCATTTCCTTTATTGAATAATCCAGTTTACAAATGCTTCCAGACAGACTGAGGGGATGTGACTAGGTTAAAAATATGACAACCACAATCAAAGCCCAGATGAAAAGTGTGCTGTGAATCATAAAAGTAGGGACAAGAAGTTTCTCCTCTATGAACTCAGCTATTTGAGTAGCTCTTCTGGTCTAGATACATAACTGTTCTCCTTTATAACAAAACCCCATTCAGGAAAAAAAGGAGAGGGTTGAATTGCTCTAAGTACTTTGCAAGATCTGCTACTTGGGTGTGTTTGGAAGATTCTAAAGCTTTGCAACCCGTGCAGGCTGACAGCTGAAAGTAAATCAAGGCAGCAGTTGGGGAAAAGGCACTTGAGTAGGCAACTTGGCTGTTTCATGGATCCTTACAGGGAATATAGGCAGGCTGGGGCATTTTTGTCTTAGCAATTACTACTGAGATTCACCATTGCAGTGATCCATGGGGATTCGCTGAAAAGGTTAATGGCATCTGTCAGATTTACAGGGTACAACAAGGAAGTTGGCACATTCCCTGGTGCGAGGTGTAATGTCACCTGTGTGGGCTGAGCAGTCCACATTCATTACCATTCATTGGCCAAACGGCCCAGGTTTTAACCAGCCTTGGAATGCAATCCATCAACAGTTGAGCATTCAGAGCAAGAAAAGTGGCAAGGGAGATTGCGAGAGAGATGACAATAGAACAAGTATACTAGTATCCCACTACCAGCTGATGGACCTTCTGAGAAAGTTTAGGGATCAGTGCCTGCAATGAAAAGTTGAGACAGTATAAGATCAAGGAGACCCTGTAATGCAACTCTTTTAAAAATAACGCCATTAATGCACCCACAGGCATCCCACCAGAGCTCCGTGTAAAGCCGTTGTTTCCCATCCATTCATTCTACACTGAGTTTTCAAAAAGCTGTTTAGGTTTGTGTAAATATGTGACTCTAATTGGCTTTCCAATTTCACAGCTTATCAAAGGCAGAAAGGGGGGCTCACCGACATTGCAAAGACAATGAGCACATTTGATGCAATGGTCTATGATTCTCCTCAATGTTTTTAACCCACGATTGGAGAAACAGATGGTTAGGTCTTCAAGGAAGCTTAAAGCAGAAACTGAGCTTACACAAAACTGCTCAGCTATCAGATGGGGCAAATCCATGCTATCGTCCCCAAATCACAACCTATCAGGGGAAGGATTCAGCTCCACAGAAAGATATTTACCAGGAAGCTTTCTGCAGAAGAGAAGGGCATGCTTTGCTAAACCAGATGCATGTTATTTTTCCTGAATCCAAGATTTATGAAAGCAGTATGCTCATATTTCTCCATATACAGTAATTGGAACTCATTATGCTAATTGTATTTCCATTATCACTAATTAACAATCAGAGTGACCTGGCCCACAGTCTAATTTGTCTTTAATCTGTTTTTGTATAGGGAGTTTTACCCTGTAATTTCAAGGTGATAATTCTATTCAGTGCAACGTTATGAATTGCAGAAGGTAACACTTTTTGGATGCTTGATGCTATCTTCTTGGAACTGTTCGGGGTAAAACGGAAAAGCAAATAGATATACTTGCATATGCCCTCTCACTGATGAAGTAGATGCTTAACCCATGACATTAGGAGGATCCTTCATAATTCTTGCTCAGATTGTATGTCTGATCAAAGTAATGGGATAGTTGCCCATACTCAAATGGCAGCTCTCAATGTAAAATATGTAGTACTGAGTCTAAGAAGCAGTTGACATTTGCTGTCATCAAGAAGGAAAAAGGGTGTTTCTTATAACTTTTAATGATTAGTTACCACCTTATAAATATTTTCATGTGTCAAATCTCTTGTAAAGAGAAAAATAATAGGGCAGGATCATCCAGAAACTTGTTTCTCATAAAAATGAGATATCGAAGGGAGAGATGAGATACATGTATAGTACCCCCTCTCAGAGGATATGTTTATTTATTTATTTTTTTTAGCCAGAGGATATGTTTATTTATTTATTTTTTTTAGCCAGGCAGATTTATAGTAGTGGGACGGTATGGGGGAAGGGAGCTGAATTTGGAGCCCAAGGTTCTGAGTTCAAGTTCACTTTCAAGGCTTAATAGAAAGCACCACTCTTGCTCTGAATTTTTGTTTCCTCATCTTTAAAATTGAGATAATACATTTGAGGTAAATCATTGGGACATCATTAAGCAGGTTTAAGAGTGAGGACTTGGGAATTAGACTGAGTTCAAATTTGGATTTCATCACATATTAATTTGTAGCCTTCGTAGAGCCTCAGTTTTCAAAATATATTTAAAATCGAGCCTAACAATAATTCTCTCTTCATATACATGTTTTGAGGTTAAACTAATAAAGATTAATCTGTATAAGATGCTTTGGCCAATCCCTGGCTCATGGTTAGCATATAACAAAGGCTAGCTCTGATTTGGGGGATGCAGTCATGGTTAAAGTGCTTGGTAAACATTCAACAGGGGTTGGTGGGCTTGTGATGATTCTGATGTGTTGCTTTATCCTGGGGAGTGAAGTGAACATTACCACTTCAATCACTGATCCATTGTGAATAAAAGACTTCTCTTGGGAATGACTGAAAATCATATTAGGAGAGGGAGGGATAAAGGAGAGAGAGCACTAAGAAAAAGGCACATGAGAAATTAATTTTAGAAAATATCCCTCTACTTATTCTAAGAAAGCTCAGAAATTTCAGATCTACCTTCTCATACACTGATTTTCAATCTGAGTAAGCAATGCCCTAAATGACCTCTAGTCCTGCGGGTTCCACCAGGTCTATCTTCTTAGCCTGATTAACATGGTTTACCTTTGGGTGTCTTTCAGAGAACCACTGAAGTAGCAACTTTGAGGTGTTTTTTAAAACAAAGCAAAAAAGAAGTGCTTCCGTGATATTCTACTCCCGTGGCCTCCCAGCCCTCTGCAAATACTTGAGAACCAGTTGGATCACCATGCTTCTTCCGCATAGAGTTTTCATATTCTCAGGAAGTCCTGTTCCTTGATTTGGCCTCTTCTTCTACTTGACAGGGAGATTTTTCCGAATCCCAAGGTCAGATATAATTGTAGCTCTATGGCTTATCCTGGTTTCACAGGCTATAAAAAATGTATTTGCTTGTCCGTAGTATAAATCACAGGATATCACCTAATCAACAAAATAATCTTAATCAATGCTTCACCGTCTGGCTTTCCATAACAATTCCAAATCCCTGTCGGTGTTTTCTATCTTCCCTTCTGTTAGACCAGATGGTGCTTGTTCTAGCCTCTTTGTAAAAAATCTTTTTCTGACCATAGTACTCTGTCCAAAGATCATTGTAGGAAACCCCTCCTGCTATCTGCAGCAGTGGCCCTGTCCTACCTGTTACATACTGCAGCCTTTGCCAATGACTATAACTTCTAAACCGGAGCTTTCTTCCAAAGTCACTGACTGGTGAGTCCATAATTATTTGATAACACAACCACTTTGGTCTTCACATATCCAGTGTGAGCTCTCTTCTTCAGGTAGAAGCAAAGTCCAGCTGGAGCCCTGACCGGTTTGGCTCAGTGGATAGAGCCTCGGCCTGCGGACTCAAGGGTCCCAGGTTCGATTCCGGTCAAGGGCATGTACCTTGGTTGTGGGCACATCCAGGGGGTGTGGAGGCAGCTGATCGATGCTTCTCTCTCATCGATGTTACCAGCTCTCTATCCCACTCCCTTCCTCTCTGTAAAAAATCAATAAAATATATTTTTTTTTAAAAAAAGTTTAACTGGAGTCTTTCCCATAAGGCATGAAGCTCTCCAACAAGGAGAGTATGCAATCGGCACCCACCAGTAATCACGATGTCTTCCACCCTATTGTACTAAAAGGGAAAGTGGCTCTCAACCTGTGGGTCATGACCTCTTTGGCGGTCGAACGACCCTTTCACAGGGGTCGCCTAAGACCATCCTGCATATCAGATATTTACATTATGATTCATAACAGTAGCAACATTACAGTTATGAAGTAGCAATGAAAAAATTTTATGATTGGGTTACAACATGAGGAACTGTATTTAAAGTGCCAGAAGGTTGAGAACCACTGCGTCTACACTGAAGAAGCTGGACCATTATGTTTTCCTCACATACAGCATCATCACATAATTATTTTAATCTTTCTAGAAAACTGTCTTTCATTTATCTTTCTGTATAAGCCATAAAGCACATTTAAAGAGGAAAAAACAAAATAATTGACATATCTGAGCATCAGTGGCACTGTGACTTGAAAAGAAGACAATTGGAAGTCCATTAAGCCTATGGATCGTTTTAAACAGTGATCATCAAATCTCTCCTTATCCTGTTGTGTGTTTGTGTGTGGGTGTGTGTGTGTGTGTGTGTGTGTGTGTGGATGTGTGAAAATAGCAGCACCAACAACATTTCAAGATAGCAATACCTTCTTTATAGAAATCATTTTAGAAATCACATCCTCAAACAAGCTGGCTTTCTGGATGTTACTCTGATCTTTCTCATAATACAATGAATGGGAAACATAGCAGATACACAGAGTAGGAAGAAAGCATTGGTATCTAATTTCCAAAATATACACATCAGTCACTAAGTTGATAGATATACTAACTTGGCACCATTTTTCTATGGTATCCGAAAGAACTGCAAAATCACAGCACACAGAGACTTTGTCACAAAGGATTTTCAATTTGTTGTTTAAGAAGATAGATCTATGAGTATCCTCTTTATCCCTAATGACTACAGAATGTAAATAATCTCATTACAACCCCTTTTCATGTAAGTTTTATTTCTGGATGAGGTAGAATTCCTTTATTTTCTTTTTATTTATTTTTTTATCTGACCAGCAAATACAATGTGTGTTTGGTCCATTGGTTAAAATGGAGCCGAGTAAACTCAAAGCTTTGCTCATTGTGGGCCATCTGACCATGGATACATCAACCGTATTGTCTTTTCAGAATAGGTCTCTCACATTTCCATCCTACTACATGTAAAGGATTTCCTAGAGCACACACAATCCACGTTTAACTCTTTAAAGCATCTTCCAAACCAGAACAAAAAATACAGTCATTAGGCCATTGCTAAAACTTCCCATTTTCCACTTACCCGTACTTTCATGATCATAATTCAGTTACCTACGGGAAAAAAGGCAGCAAACTTTGTTTTGTTTCCTCTCCAGAAATTTAGGCCAATACCATAGAATGCAAATTTTACCCCAAGCACTCTATCAGTAGAGGCTAATGTGGCTAACTTCTTCCTTGAGCCTTCGAGAAGACTTTACATAATTCTCACTTTCTGGTGAGGTTTCTAGGGTTTGGGACACTTTCAGTTCCTCCTTTTCTACTTAAGAGGAGGAATGGAAGTGTGTCATTCTGCTATTGCTGAGTGTATTACTGTTCTCCATTTGCATACTATCTCATGATTTGCATGTGGGGGCAGCCAAACTACAATCTATCACTTATTTTTGTAAATAAAGTTTTATTAGAATACAGCCACATTCAATGGTTTATGGACTGTTTATGACCTTTTCCTAGTTACAACAGTAGAGGTCTCCAGTTGCAATAGGAACCTTATGACCCACAAGTCTTCAATATTATCCCTGTTCAAAAGTAATGGTTAAATTCTAACAGACAGAAATATTATCCTAGAACCCATGTTCATGTCCTTGACCTGCTTTTGAAAGTGTGCAGGTATGTTTAAATGTTCAATTAATTAATATTGCTAAAGACTGAAACTAAAATACACACTTTCAAAACAAATTCCCAGATTGCATAAATTATGCATACATCAACCTAACCTAAGTAGGGTCCCAAGGTACCCACCTATAATTGAATCAATTAAGTTCATTGTTCTTAGGGTTAAATGGGCAATAATAAATGTAGTCAAAAGTGGTAGTTGGAGGAATAAAGTTGTAATTTCACTGAGATATTAAAGTGGTCAGAGCAAGGAATGCTACCAAATCCAGCCCATTTTTCTTCCTGGACCATATCCTCAGGTTTCTTTTCCTCTTTCCTCTTCAACCGACTCCTAAGGCCACTTTAAATCCATTTTCCTCAGCTGAAAGAAGTGGAGGCTAAAGTCTCACTTTCTCAATCTCTTTTATCACTTCCTTGGTGATCATACTTGTCAAATCATTTTGCTTCTCTGACATTAGTTGTTAAGTGATAATTTCCTACAACTTGAATGCCCTGAGGATGACTACATTATCTTCAGAAATCATGTCCAGGTTGAAGATCTCCATTTATAAGGCTATTGCCTTATTTTGACATCTCGCAACTATGTCTTATATAGTGGGTTGAATGTGTCCCCCAAAAGATATGTGGAGGATGGGGTCTTATTTGGAATAAGAGTCTTTGCAAATGTAATTGAACTAAATATCTCAAGATGAGATCAGCCTAGGTTAGGGTGGACTTTAAACCTAATGACAATGTCCAGAGAAGAGGCAGAAAAGAGGACCTAGACATACCCAGGGAAGAAGGCCATGTGAAGACAGAAGCAGAGATTGGAGTGATGTATCTGTAAGCCAAGAAACATGAAGGATTGTCAACAGCCACCAGAAACTAAAGACATGTAACAGATTCTCCCTCAGAGACTTCACAAAAGAACCAACCATGAGAATATCTTGGTATTTGTCTTCTGGCCTCCAGAATTGTGAAAAAAATAAATTACTGTTGTTTTAAGCCACCATGTTTGAAGGAATTTGTTATGAAAATCCTCGAAAATTAATACACCTAATTAAATAATTAATTCTCTATGCCACTGAAAATGGAGCATTGTTACCTGCTTTATTTTTTCTGGGATTATTTGTTAAATAATAAGTCACAGACCTTGATGAAACACTATTTCCCCCAGAGATTCCTTTATTTTTATTTTTTACTAGAAAATACATTTTCTCAATAAAAAATGTCTTTTGGAAAACACATCCCCAACTTCTATTATAAGCTTTTAGACTTACTTGCCAAAAAATTAGCTGTGTACCAAGATATAATTATTTTTCAAAATCCTATTCTGGTGCATGAAACACACACTTACTTCTCAATATAGACAATTAATGCCATCTGCTTTGTTTCTGGACTCTAAAACCAAATGACTCGTGTGTTCAGGCAAACTTTCCCCTTTGGAATTAAGGTTTTAAAATAAGGTGTCTTTCTTTTCAAAAAGAGGCCAAGTAACTGGCTTTATTTTGGAATTTAAAATGCCCTGTTTATGGATGTTAACTCACATTTATGAGCAAGATTTCATCAATTATGTAATGGATTGCTAAATGTCACTCTTGTGCTTTATTCCTAGAGTAACTACAGTCTATATGCTTAGGAAAATATCATATAATTATAAAGTAATTCTATGTTCTAGTAGATTACTTAGTAATTATACTTAATACTGTAGTTCCAATAGTGATTACTATGAAAGCTCATTAGAAAAGGCAGAAATAGTCACATATGTATTCTAATTATATCTGCCACAATAGAATTTAATGTTAATTGAAGTGATTTATAGTTATTATGGTAACTCAATTAAAAGTATATACTAGTAGTGATAACCAACCTTCAAAAGAACAAAGTGTTAAATTAGTATCAGAAAACTTAAAGGAGAGTCACCTTTGACCTAATTCTGTTTGGTTTCCTTTGCTCAGAAATGCTTCCACCATTCTCTTCTTATGAGCTTATTCATTTCTCTCTCCCAGCACCTAGGTCAGTGCGTGGCATGTGGAGATATTCTATAAATATGTACTAAATAAATGAATAAATTACTTGTAATATTTATTTTGATCCATCTAAAATTAGATGGTGAGATCTATCTAAAATTATTTGCAAATGAATTTTGAGATTCTAAATTGATGCTTTTGATATTTTAGGTTCATTGACTCCTTGGAGAATGACATAAAAGTTTCTCAGTAAAGGGTGTATAAACACAAAATTTCCCAAACACTTGCAGGCTGTTCAAGGACCCTCGGAAGCCCAATCATGGAGTTAAGTTGGGAACTTGAGAAGTGGCTCTGGAGAAGAGCAGCATTTTATAAGCCATTCTCTCTACCATCAGGGGCTTGGGACTAGGGACCAAAGGTGGTTTGCTCTCCCAGTTTTCCCTTTCTCCATTACTTAAAGAAATATGTGGAAGATTAAATCATGGTTTCACTCTCAATTTATTTTGCTTCACATTCACTTTTAAATTATCCAGCATAAGAAATTATACAAAAGCTATCCCTTTGGTAGGAGATGACAAACAGCATACATTTCCAAACACAAATACACAGCCCATTAAAAAGACAAGTGTGAGATGGAAACTTTCTGGTTCACATGAGATATTCAGCCGTGTTACTGACACTTTGCTTGTCACACATTCCCAAATGCAGATGCCAGTAAGATGTCACTAGTGATAAATCATCACCCAAAATGATGGCCCAATGGCCTACACCAGCCGTTCTCAACCTGTGGGTCGCGACCCCTTTGGAGTTGGAACGACCCTTTCATAGGGGTCGCCTAAGACCATCCTGCATATCAGATATTTACATTACAATTCATAACAGTAGCAACATTACAGTTATGAAGTAGCAACGAAAATAATTTTATGGTTGGGTCACAACATGAGGAACTATATTTAAAGGGCCAGAAGGTTGAGAACCACTGGCCTACACAATCCTGGGTCAGAGACTGAGTGGACCTTGGAAAGGCCAGACAGAGACAATGCCCTTGAAAAGCTTACGATTTCACCCAAGAAACAACAGTAAAGCTCAGACAATAACACATAAAAGCATCGAAGTACAAAATCATAAATGCTACTGAATCCAGAGAAAAGCCAGGTTGAGGATCAAAGCAGTTGGTCAACTTCTGAGCTAAGGTGGCAAAGAAATATAATCTGCTTTATGTCCCCCAACTTTGTTTCAATGTAGACCTAAGAGTGTGAATACGGACAAGAATAAAAAGATTATAAAGGTCCAACTGAGATCTGAGTTACAAAAGCCTAAGAGCAAACACTATTGGTACCAGGAGGTCTAAAAACCTTATATATTTTGGAATTTCTCTGAGGATCCAAATACCTGGAACCTCAAAGCATTTCTCATGACCTTTCCCCTGCATCTTTGCGTATGACTGGGGTGGGCCTAAAATCGAGTTCTGAGAGAGTTAACCTAGAACAGTACATGCCTGTCATGCTATTCATTGTATCAACTGGGGATTTATTCCCAGTCCCTATTTTTCAACGGTACGGAACATTTCCTGCATCTTTGCTAATCTGCATAATCACTTGTCAAGATGAGTGATTTCTATCCACTTGTCAATGTTGCTGCTTTTTTTAAAACATTACCTGAGAAATTGGTTTAACATATTTTAACTGACATACTTTTCTATGCAACCGGATGCCATGGATAGATCTACTCAATAGTCATTTCTTTCTTCCCCCACTCCCTAAATGAATTCAGTGCTCATGAAATGAGCTGAATTTCCCTAGAGAATTAAATTCATTCCATTCCTGCCTCACAGATATGGCTGATACCTGGAGACACAGATATCCTGACTGAAACTCTTTCATTGTACTGAGAAAAGCTATTCTAAGATGGAAGAGAAGTCTGTTCCTAGTGATGGGTGTGCTGCTTAAAATGTCTTTTCATCCCAAGTAGAATCTATACTAATAAAAGGGTAATATGATAATTAGAGTGGATGTCTTCCAGACGTCCTCTGGACAAAGCCACAGTGGCTGCGAAGGGCCCAGGCTCAGACCGGCAGTGGCAGCAGCAGCGGGGTAATGGGGGCGGTGCCTTCCCCTGATCCGCCAGGTTGCCTCCCGCAGAGGGAGGCCAGACTGTGGCTTAGGCCAGGGCTGAGGCAGAGGCAATTGGGGGCGATCAGGCCAGCAGGGGGGCAAGTTAGGGGCAATCAGGCCAGCAGGCAGAGGCAGTTAGGGACGATCATGCAGGCAGAGGGGTTAGGGGTCGATCAGGCAGGCAGATAGGTGAGCGGTTAGGAGTCAGTGGTCCTGGATTGCAAGAGGGATGTCCCCCAAGGGGTCCCAGATTGGAGAGGGTGCAGGCCAGGCTGAGGGACGATCCCCCTCCCCCTAACATGCACAAATTTCGTGCACTGGGCCTCTAGTATTTTATAAAAACCTTTCACCTATGAAACATCAAAATATTAGAGAAAATAATTGATATTAGCCAATGTTCTTAAAATGTTTATGGCCATTACTCAGCCCAATGGTGAATCGAAAGGGTCTGAATTTGGTAAGTCAAATTCAAAGGTACTTTCTTGTCATTTGACAATGAGAGAGATGCATGAGTTACAGTCACTGACTGGTATTAGCATTGCAATTATAGACCAAATTCAAATACATTGCTCTTCCTTTTATTTTCTGTTTTCATGTTGGAAGTCTTAAAGTTTTATTTACCCATGTTGGTTCTAATTTTAAATTCCCTAGGGCTTGAAGAATAAATGCAAAATTTTTCATATATATATATATATGCAAAATATCTCATGCAGGGGGAAAAAACCCACCCAGTAGCATCTACCCTTCTTCACTTGATCCTCCCCCAAGATAAAATCAATTAACTTCCCCCAACCATAGCTCTTATCTACCCTGATAAGAGGTACATCTAAAGGAATCCAGATAAAACATGGAAGTAGTTCCTCCTGTTCTGTAGGTAAAATCAGATTTGGGAAATTTGGTGAGTCCTGAATAGTCAGACAGTATTTTCTAAAACTAATCCAAGCAGTTACATTTGATTTCTAAGTGCATGACAAAGATTTTCTGTTTTTAGGTTTAAAACTATTATTAAGTTAAAGTGGATGCTTCATTAAAAAAAAAATCTTTCTCTTTCTTTTTTGATTCAGTTTTACATGTAAGATGATTTACACAGTGATAGAAGTTTTCTGAATTAAATTATTCAATAAATGCTCATTAGCACTTAGTTGGTGGTAGGCTGAATTCTTGGCCCTGGAGGTGGAGCAGGAAACATAATCAAGACGGCAGAGTCTGAGGAATAGAACCGTATGAATGACAAGACCTGCCCAGCAACGCTTCCTGAAAAACCCATAGCCTTTGTTTCCCAGGCCAAAGAAGATACAAATTCTTGAGGCCCATTTATCAAACTAAAAGTCTTAGGTGAAATAGCTTCATTGCATGTCTTATTTTATCTGAGAAAATCTACATCCTCATGCACATTAAAAGTTCTTTCTGGCATCATCACTTAAATATTTTTAAATTTAATTTTAAATTAAAAAATATATATAAACATATTTTTATATATAAATATATATAGAGAGAGAACACATAAAAGTATTTAATCAAACACTGTTTTCACTTTTTATGCTAGCACATAGAGAATTGTTTCATTCTTTCTTAAAGCTGCATATTATGTCATTATATAGACATACCATGAATATTTGTCCATCCCTGATTGATGGACTTTTTAGTTTTTCCCTCTAGCCTTTTGCAATTAAAACACCACCAAAATGAATAAACTTGTGCCTATGTCATTTCGTATGTATGTAAGTATGTCTGTAAAATAGATTACCGTAAGTGCAATTTCTGGGTCAATGGGTATACTCATATGTAATTTTGATACATATTGCTAAATTTCTCCCATAGACTTATATTTGCTTACATACATACCATTATGTTTCTATACAGCCTTACTAAAGAGTATGTTGTCAAACTTTGAGATTTTTGTCATTCTGGTGGGTAAAATGTTACAACAAGGTAGTTTTTCTAAAATATATTTTTATTGATTTTAGAGAGGAAGGGAGAGGGAGAGAGAGGATAGAAATATCAATGATGAGAAAGAATCATTGATTGGCTACCCCCTGGGGATCGAGCTTGCCACCTGGGCATGTGCCCTGACTGGGAATCAAACCCTGATCTCCTGTTTCATAGATTGACACTCAACCACTGAGTCAAGCCGGCCAGCAACAGGGTAGTTTTAATGTGCATTTTTCTTTTTGTAAGAAACGTTAAATATCTCTTTGAACATTTAAGAGATACTTGTGTTTA
Source organism: Myotis brandtii (assembly GCF_000412655.1). Taxonomy (NCBI): domain Eukaryota; kingdom Metazoa; phylum Chordata; class Mammalia; order Chiroptera; family Vespertilionidae; genus Myotis; species Myotis brandtii. The sequence continues at coordinate 1,357,205 of NW_005371410.1, forward strand.
ACTTTAAAGAAACTTTCTGTTTTACTTTTGATAAATTTTCTGCTTCCGTGGTAAACATTCTCTTAATTTTTAGGAGCCCTTAAAATTAGAAAAAAAAATTCTTTTATTTTTCACAGTGGCTGCACCATTTTATATTCCTACCAGTAATGTATGAGGTTCTCAATTTCTTAACATCTCACATTTGTTCCCCCCCGCCCATTTTCCAATTGTTTGTTTGGTTGGTTTCTTGTTTCATTTTGTTTTGTTTAATAGCCATCCTAGTAGGTATGGAGTAGTATCTCATTGTGGCTTTGGTTTGCACTTGCCCAGTGACTAATGATGTTGAGCATCTTTTCATGTTTGTTGGTTATGGCATATCTTTTGGGGAGATAAGGTCTATTCAAGTGCTTTCCTACTTTTTAGTTGGGTTGTTTATATTTTTGTTATTGAGTTATAGGGGTTTTCTTATGTTTTCCAGGCACTAAACCATATATATATATATATATATATACAAATATTTTCTCCCATTCTGTAGGTTGTATTTTAACTTTTTTGATAGTGTTTTTTGAAGACCAAAACATAAAACACAAAAAAATTATCCTATGTTTTCTCCTAGGAGTTCCAGTTCTTGTACTTTGGACATTGATCAATTTTTGGTTGAATTTGAAGTAGGAGTCCAATTTCATTCTCCCACCAGTAGATATCCAGTTGATCCACCACCATTTGCTAAAGAAACTATTTTCTCCCCTTTGAATGTGTTGGCACCCTTGTCAAAAGTCAATTGTCCATAGATTTATGGGTTTATTTCTGGACTCATTGGTCTCTATGTCTATCTTTATGCCAGTACCACACTCTTTTGATTATTGCAGCTTTGTTGTTTTAAAATCTAGAAGTCCTAGCTCTCCAACTTTGATCTTCTTTTTCAATAATGTGTTGGCTCTTCAGGGCCCCCTATAATACCATATGACTTTGAGGATCATTCTTTCCATTTCTGCATTAAAAGGCCAATGAAGTTCTGGAAAAGATTGTATTAAATCTGTAGCTCATTTTGAAGAGTATTGCCATCGTAACAATATTATGTCTTCCAATCCATAAATTAAAATCTTCTTTAATTCTTTTTACCAATGTTTTCTGGTTGTTAGGGTAAAAGTCTTTTACTTTCTTTGTTAAATTTGTTTCTATGTATTTTATTCTTTGTAGGGGCATGGCTAAATCAATTAATTTTTACATTACATAACAAATTATCAAGATCTTTTATGGATTTTTTATTTTGAGTCATATTTAGAAATGTCTGACCAACTTTTAAGATTATAAAGAAATTTCCCCATGTTATTTTCTATGAATCTTATGGCTTTATTATTACAATTTAAATCTCCAATCCACTTGGAATTCATCTTAGTTATAGGGTATAATGTATAGGTCCAAGTTATTTTTCTCATTTGACTTTTTAATTGCTCTAAAATCACTTATATAGTTCTCTTTTCCATACTGATTTAATATGCCACCTTTAATCATATATTAAATCTATATCTGTTTGGATATTTAACTGGGACTTTCTATTTGGCTTGTTGGTTTATCTGTCTAATCATACCTCACCATCACACTATTTTGATTTTTGAATCTACTTAATATGTTTTGACATTTGGTGGGCTAGTCTGCTCTCATGGTTCTTTTTCACAGCTTTTATTGTTATTCTTGTTGTTTGTTCATTTTTTCACATAAACGTTAGAGTTGGCTAGTACAGTTAAAAGAAAACCTTGCATCATTTTTACTGGGATCACATTCAATTTAAAAATTAACTTAGAAAATTTACATTTTATGATTTGGAATCTTTCCAGTCAAGAATATGCTATGCTTTTTGGTTTGCTCAAGTCTTCTATGGAGGCTGAGTAATACTTAAAATGTGTCTTCATAAAGGATTGGATCATATATTGTTATTTTTATTCCTTGGTATTTTTATCTTACTCATTACTCTTATAAATGAGACCTTTTCTTTCTGTCTTCTAACAGGTTTTTGTTTGAAATCAGTCTTATTCATGAGAGCTGCAATAAGTATCTACGCTCAAGAATGGATTGGTAAATAATTGCTAACTCTTACAGTTTTGCCTACAAAGTTGTAATTTAAATAATAGATTTAATGTCAATATAAAATTTATCCCTTACCGTAATTATAATTTATGCTCTAGACTTGAAATCATAAGGTTTAAAAATGATAAATGGATGACAGTGAAACAATAATGTTCTATAATATCTGTCTTGTATATTATTTAACTTTAGCACTAACATATTATATATATATCTAATTTATGTACATGTGAATATGCATATGTGTGTACACATACATACATATATCTACCTACATGTACAAAGCCTACACATGTGTTTCTAGAGCAAACTATCTTTGAATTAATGTTCCTTTTGTTTTTACTGATAGATGTATAATATGTCATTTTAAAATTACATTTGTGGAGCAAGGACTGCTTTGGAAATAACTTTGAATCCTGAATCATGAAGACTTTCCTCAGCTGTGTATTTTATCAGCAATTGTCTTTTATTTCTGCATCAACTCATGGTATAAACTAGATACTTTTTGACTTTCAAAGAAATGGCTGATTTGTGTCATTCATCCTGCAGTCTTCATGACAAATTTTGTTTATTCTCTTTCTGAGTAATGCCAGCTTCACTTTGTATTCTTCTTAAAGATATGTGGCTTTTCTAAGCAAAGAGGAAATAGGCAGAGTAATTGTTTCAGAACAGATTTGCTTGCCACTGTGGACTCATATCACACACAAAATCTGGAATTCAGAAGTTCAGTATGGCCCTCCAACAAAGACAGCTTTATTTGTTTGTTTATTTCTTTCTTACTTTCTTTACTTATTTTATTTATTTGTAGTCACCAAACCAGCTCAAAAGCTGTAAAATATAACTTGGCATATATATATGTATCTATACATATATGTATATAGATATAAGCAGTTTAAAAATTAAACAGAATTATGTGCAACACAAATAAGCATGCAATAAATATTTGGTAGAAAAGTAAATAAGTGAATTAATGATTCAATAAAAAGATACACTTTCCAAAATCCATTTTTAAAATATTTTAATTGGGCTTTTTTATCAACATAAAGCACTTCTACCTACTTCTTCTAATAAAATCAGAGAGGACAGGAGCTATGCCATCCACCAGTATTAGCCTTTAGGGTTTCCACATGTCTCTCTCTCCCGTTCTGTTTGTTGACCATGATGGATGATACTCCCATTTGGTTATGCTCTCTTTGATGTGATGCATCCTGCAATATCCAAGAAGAAATTCTCAAATCCTGGAGGCAGTGGAAGCAACAAACTGATGGAAGAACATTTGGAATGATGGATTGGATCAGAGTGGTGGTGGTCAAAGAACAGTCGTCAAACTTTCACTCACTGCAGGAAGAGGGCATGGCCCTAGGTTGACAAGCACGTAGTAAACTTTGCGATGCCATATTGGGGAAATAGAGGCTAGATCTCTTAGTCAAGAGGAATATTATCAATGTCTACTTCACATTTTCGCTGAGAAGGAGTCAAGGAATCAGTGCAGTCATGGTCCTTGATCCTCAAAAATTCAAATCTAATTAAGAAAACTGTAACAGACTTAGACAAAAATGTATAGAAAATATATATAATTTTTAAAAGGTGGAATTCTATCAACCCATAGTTATTCAGAGATAAAAATCTTACTAAGACATTGAAAAGTAAAGACACACTAGGCACTGACTTTCATGGCACAGTTATAACTGAATGACTAAGAACCCTCAGGTTCATGGTTTCTGTTTGTCTTCTAAGAACAGCCAGTATCCCTCCAAAGTTTTGTCGGGGTACTAACCAACATCTCCGGAGCACTTACTGTTCACAGGCACTGCACCAATCATGTAACATACATCATCTCATTAACCTCAAAACAGCTGTAGGGAATACTTCCAATTATTCCTATTTTTTAAATGAGGAAGCAAAGGCAAAGAAAGACTCAGAACATTGGACACCAGTCGATGTTTGATGTGGGACTTGAACCTCAGCTCTCTGTTTTAGAATCTAAACTCTTAGTTATTATTTAACTTTTTTTTTTTCTGGAATGAAGTTGAGGACGTTTAAGCAAGATGAGACAGATAAGGGAACTTTCACCTGAGAGCAATTTATTTTTTTTCTCACACCCAGTGGAAACATCCTCCTTACCTCCTCCCTCATTCAAAAAGCCCTAACACAAACTGCAACAAAACCATTTCATCACAACAACCTGTACCCTCTAGGTTAATTCTCTTGCATGCCTGCTCTAAGAAGCACACAATGGTGGGCTATGAAAGAGGGGATCAGCTTCCCTGGGGCAGCTATACTGACGCTGCATGCCAGGGCTTGGAGGTCAACCGAAAGGCTGTCCCTGAAAAGCAGAGATGACTGATGGCCTGAATGCACAAGGGGCTCTGGAATGCTCTTTTATCTTAAGTCCCAGTGCTCTCCCAGCCCCCAGCCCTCCATGCCTCCCATACCTTGTTTCCCACCCTCATGCCTACGGATATATATGCTTCTTCCTGGCTTTGATTAGCTTGCCCCACAACCAACCTCCACTCTGCTTCCCTGTCCTCCTTAAGAGCCAAGAAGGCTCCGACATGAGGGAGGCACTCCATCATCATGATGGGAAGTGTCAGGTGCACAAGACAAATGCAAATTTCATGGCACCACTGCCTCATTCAGCCAAGTTTTATGAGACTGAGAAAACTTGGAACCTTATGCTGTGGGGCCATTTGGTTGGCAGAGAGCAGAAGAGATTTTATCCAACGCCGTCTGTTGGCAGCTCTGGTGCTAGATTTATACAGAGAGGTGGAGATGGCTCTGGCTATCGAGCTTGCTGCTCAGCCAGCTGGGGGCCTCTCAAGTGAGGGAAGAGTAATGGCATGAATCCTGGGAGCGAGCGTTCCACCTAAGCGCTCCCAGTGGCATCTTCAGGGCCCTACCTCAGGCTAGAGAGGCAGACCCGGATGAGACTGGCCCCATGCACAGAGGCAGAGCATTCCCCAAATGTCTAAGCACTCTTCTCCAGTGCCCGCCACACTCATAAAACCTGGCATCCACCGCAAAGCTGGAGCTGGAAAATAATGTCTCTGTTGAGAAACGAAATCTGTTTTGTTATTTGTTTTTGTTTGAGTTTGCGGTTTGTTTTTTATTATATAGGACGTTGCTCCATCTGCCTCCAAATGGAGCCTGGGGGAGTGTCCACTTGAGAGGAAAAGTTTGACACAGGCTCTGACATAATTGCAACAATGGCCAGTTCTGGAGCCAGACTGGCTAAGTTTGCATCCAACCTTCTTTCCTTACCAGCTGTGTGTGACCTTGGCCAAATTTTATCCTCTTTATGTCTCAGGCGTCTCTCTGTAAAGAAGGCATAATAATAACAGTACTTACCTCATAATGTAGTTGGGCAGATTAAGTTAATAAAATGTAAAAATATAACACATTTAGAGTAGGGCCTGGCCAATGGTAACTTCTCAATGAAGTTTGGCTATTATTTTGGCACATGTACTTTCCCGCTTCTTGCACAGTTTGGTTTTCCAATGTACAGTTCTCAAATTGAAAACTTGGGATCATGATGAGACATTTCAAAAGGGATCCTCAACTCTGCCTGGAGGTTTGCCTTGACTACCAGGTAGCACCCTGATGAACTCTGCTCCAGAGTCTACGCTGTCAGATGGCAGGCCTGAAGAGGAAGAGAGAAATGTGAGTAGCTCTGTCATCTTTTTTGGGAATTACACAAACCTGCCATCTCCTCTTCACGGATAGAGTAGACCTGTGATTGGAGGGAGAAAAATAATCATAATCATCTTTTCTGATCCTCAGATATACAATAGTAGCTGAGATAAAGACCAGTTCTTGTAAAGTGGAGTAAAATTCTTTGTGGAGAAAATGCTAGATCTTGAGGACCTTGGAAATTATTGGGAAATGAGGAAATTGGTGTCCAAAATGAGGGTGATCTATGGTCCCCAGCCAGACAAAAGAGTCAAGATGAGAATTCAAACTCTAGACTTTTAATTCCGTGCTCCTGTATTGCAGTGGCTCTCCAGGTAGTCCTTGCAGGAGCTTCTGCCACATTCCAAAATTTTCTTCACCAGAATCCCCTGCACATCCCTTCAGAGCCTCTCTAGGTACCATCTCTGTACTTGGTCAGTAATTAGGGGAGAAATATGAGGAGGCTATTCAAATTTATATGTCAGACACTGAGCTAGGTATTTTGAGGCTACAGAAGAGCATTGACCACCATCCCTGCTCTCCAAACACCTAATAACCTAATTGGCCAAACACCATCGAAGGGCCAGTGGTGTAGGGCAGGGTGGACAAGGGCAATATTTGAGGCCTTGACAGAGGTGGGAGTAAGGAGGCTATTTGAGCAAATTGGACCTATGTTTATTTAGCCTTCTTCAACATAACCTATGGAGTTAATGCTTTAGTAGCTTCTATGCACTAAAAATCTATTATGATTTTCATGCTATGTATTTTGAAAAGAATCTTCAGGAAGGCTCCTACCTTCTTTAGCCCAAAGATTGTTTTAGCTCTGTGCCTTAAATAACAACAATAATAACAGTAATAATGATCAGGGTAGTTCTCATTGGTTGAACACCAACTCTGCACCAGACCTGTAAGTGAGCACTCTGAGTTAACAGAGATGCATTATGTTGCAAAGTTCAGAGGGAGCCCTGTCTTTCATGCGTTTTGGAGTTCCGTGCAGGGAGGTCTCTTGTTTAGCCTTGCTGAACTTCCAACCGAGGAGGGGGCTTGCCTCAGGAGTCCCAAATGAGTGATACAAAGCACAATTCATAAGCTTGTCCTACAACTTCCTGAGGAAAGAGCCTTCCAGAACTCACACACCAAATAAAATAGTTAAGGGGAAAATGAGGGGGGAAATGTGTTTTTTTAATCAATTATACTTTTAAATGATTTTCTTCACAGGATTTATTAGAACAAGAAGAAAACCCCCTAAAGTTCTGAAGAAATATTAACATAACATGCCTGTAACTCATGCTGTGTTTAATGAGAGGTGCTGTTTTTCCTGCCATGGGGGCCATAGCCCAATGAGTGATGGCTCTGAAAAGGGTCACATACATATTCATCAAATTCGACATGCACATGTAAACTGGTTTTAATAGGCCATGACAGCAGAAGTTGTGTCAGGCAAATAGCCGCACATGTGCTCCTTCCCTCAACTGGCATATTTAGCCATTAACGCTCTGGTATCCATGGATGAAATATTAGCTTGTTCACTTAAGACCATTAGTTGTTGTTGATTCTCAGTGGCCACTGAGGATAGGGAAGATCTCAGCTACTTTATTAGGGGTGAAGCAGAAGTTTCAAGATACTCATTTTACCTTAATGGTGCCATTAATACCATGCTGTTCCCTGAACCTGGAGCCCAGAAGTTGCATGCAAAGTGTTCTGACCAAGATTGACATTGCACCCAGTCGAAATGGAAGGCGATGCTTCTGGCTCCTACTCTGTCACTCTCGCAGATGGAATGGGGTTTAAAACTTTTTCTTAATATGTTTCAAAGCAAGATTCCTTTTAGTCAAGTGTCAAGCAGTTGAAGGTTGTGGAGGCATGCATGGTTGCTTAAGCAGACATTAGCAGCAAATATGAACTCTTCTAAGATTCTCTAAGGTTATCTCATGAATACCTTGATAAGCTTACAAGTGAATTAAATTTTCATGAAGTAAATAAAACTACAATTGATCCATGAAAAAAGACTATCAAGAAAGTACAGTGAGAGGTTTATGCAATGGAGAGGTTTCCATGCAACACAGGACCCCAAAGCCCATTTTTTTAAGACACTCAGATCCTGAGTTGGGTTGATAAATTGTTTTATTGTAGCCATCTGGAGGCCCCTGGCTACCTAAAACGTCAACTTCTGGATACCTATATTTGGTTAAACACAAGTATCTTTAATTAACCATGGACATTTGGCCTCCTCTGTCAGTCAAGTTTCTTCTTGAATTGAATTGGTGTTTTGTTCTACTTTCTGTAAAATAAACAGCTATGCATTTGAATTGCCTAAAGATTTGGTCTAACCAAAGCGATTTGGAACATGGCTATGTTTAAGTAACCTTTTTTAATAAGAGTTTCATTGCCTGAAAACGAATCTATCATTCATAGTCAATCACATTTGATTATTGCCCTTTCCCCACCTCATCCTCATTTTTTTTCCTGTCTCTTCACCAAGTTAATGATTGATCTTTGGGAAACAATGTTTTGCCCTTTATTAAAAAAGAAAAAAAAGAGTTCTCAAACTTCACAAACTTAAACTAGAGTCAAATTTAGCTGCCAAGAAAGTAACCAGCATAGTAAACTACTTTATCTATATATATAAAAGGCTAATATGCAAAGTATGCCCTTGGGAGTTCGACCGGGAGAACAGGAATTTTATTGCTTGCTATGACGTGCACTGACCACCAGGGGGTGGTGCAGAACATGGCGGGCAACCAGCGGTGGGGT
>NW_005371410.1:1365720-1422736 GCF_000412655.1 Myotis brandtii
GACCTGATTGGCCCTGATCACCTGCCAGGCTTGGGGACCCTACCCATGCCTAATTTTCATGCACCGGGCCTCTAGTCCAATGGTCGCCAACCTTTTGGACCTCACAGACCACCAGTTGGTCCGCGGACCACTGGTTGGAGACTGCTGCTCTAGTCCATTAATAAATTACACTATATGTGAGGAAATATGTCCAAAGAGCAATTAGTTGAATAACTTCACTGCTATTTGGCTCTTTCTCGTGAACATATTTTCTTGGACAGAAGGAAGTACACATACAATGCCTTCTCTTAATTTTCCCATGATCAGTTGTGAATGAGGAACACATGAGATCCAAGTTATATACATACTTTCCAAGATAGACATGTCCAAGCAGTTCTTGGCTTTTCAAAAGAAATGTGTTTGCCCTCATTTTCAGACGGGATGTGCCAGGGCTGACCAGCAGACCCTGAGCGATGGATGAATGATTACTCTGACACAGGATCACTGTGAAAGAGTGGGCTAAGGGACTGCCTGGCTAAAGGAACCAGACAGCCTTGATCACCTGCCTCTTCAGGCTTTAATTATAATAGCAGTTTGAGATAAAGTTTATCTTTTAGATACAATCAGTAGGGTAAGTAATCTTGGGAGGACATATGTGTCTGCAGTGTCCTTTAAGCAAGGACACCTAAAGATTAAGCATTAAGATTCTGATAAACACCCCGGGGGCTCAGACTTGTTTGGAAAAGTCAAGGCAGGGTCTGTCACCTTCGGCAAGGTCCCCCTAGAGGCCCCAAACCTTTAATAGATTCCTCCTTACAGACTTTCCAACCAAGTCTCCCATGCTCCCCCACAAGGATGTCTTGGGATAAGATAATTTAGGAGAGAATATGATTACCACGGGCCAGCTCTTCAATATATTAGTGGGCTCAAAACAATTTATCCGAATGTTGCATTACAATGTAATGTTTTTAATGCCCCACATCCCATATGTTTAGGAGTTGTTAGTGATTTTACATGTTTTGAGATAGTCTCAATTGAAAAGATTATTGCCATGTGTATGGTGATGTGTTGTGTGTTCATTATTTTTCCAGTTCTGGCTTTAGCTCCAAGACTACTGTTGCCAAAAAACATAGTACACAATGTGCTTGCTTTCTGCTTTGTTTTAGAAAGAGAAAGACCTTCGTTTCTAAATATTTTAATTACATTTCAGTGCAATTAAGGAACACATCCCTAGAAAGCATGGTGGTTTCAATGACTGGTGAGTGGAGAGAGGAAGTGCAGGGCCAGCTCTCTTTGGCACCGCTGCCCATCACGAAGAGTCAGGAATGACTGGTGCACTTGGCTGATGCAGAAAAATGCCATCTGGTATAGATTTCCTTTCAACTCATTGGGAGGAATTCAGGTTCATGGGCAATAATTGAAAGCTGTTGTCTTTGGGGTGGTATTTTATTTAGCTCTTTTTTTCCTAGTTAGCTTCTGGAAACCAGGCTAGCTGAGCTAACACACATCTACTTATTCTACCTGTACTCACCCTCCTGACAAATGCCCCTTAAGCTGAGAGTGTGCACCCATAAATAATGTGCAGTTTGCATTTATTCTGCTCCAAAGTGCCGTAAACATCAAGGCCTACTTATCGGAGGTGTATGCCTGGTAACAGAGGGTCATTGAGAACTAGGGCCAAATGAATTGAAGTAAGAGAAATGAATGGTGCTGCCGGCCATAACCGAACGCTGGGTCTGAATTGAGGCCACTCAAAGTAGATCACATAGGACTTTAATCCACTGCTCTGCCCAGCTTTCTCGGGGGATAAATCTGTCTCCAGTTTTTATTTACATATTATCATTTTACCGTATGTCACTGTCATAGTTTCAGACTTGAGTAAATCCACATTTAAATAGCGATTTGTCTCCTTTTGATAGTAAATATTCTCCTAAGTGGTGGTTAGGATTAAAGGGAATTTGTCGACAATAGGTAAAGGGGGCTATTCAGGATTAAATGAAATTATACACTCGGCCAAGAGAGCTTCAGGGGGAAGCTCAGTCCGGCAGGTGCCGGTTGTCCCACAAATTCTGCCTTTGAAAGTACAGTGATAATTCCCTGAAAGGAGCAAAAGAAAGGGAGGGGGTGGAGAAACAACACAGACAAATGTTCTCAGCTCTCCAGACTCCCTGGGAGGGGGCAAATCCTGCCTGAAACAGCCCTCAAGACGCCACCACTTAAAGGTTAGTAAAGAGCTCTTTTGAGGTGACATTTAAACCTTTAATAGCTCCCAGCCAGTTTGGGCAGGAATAATTTCCCCGCGCTGGAGGCCCCGGAGCTGGGCACTGCTCAGTTACCTATCTGCAGAGGATGCGAGGGTGTGGATGAAACCCAAGGAGGGTGATTTGGGAGCAGGGGGTGGAGCCCGCCAGTGTCTGCTGGCCTTGCCCTCCCACCCTAATTGCACCAAAGGATGAAAAAGCTTCAGGTTGCACATTAGGCCCTTGCTGAGATTAGTAATTATAATATCAGTTTCCCCCAAACAGCCTGACAGAACGGCTGGGGGAGCAGAGGTGACTCAAAGTTTAGTAAGTCTTGGGGAAAGTTTACTGGCTCCTGCTGCTTTCTGGCTCACAAATTTGGCCTTTCTACTCCCCAGCACTGGCCACAAACAGTAGGAACCCTTTTCAATCACTATTAGCAACACTTCATTTCTGTCATATTTGACCCTTGGCAAACTGCAACTCAGCTCAGAACATTCTTTCCAGAAAGGAACCAGACATCCTTCAGCTAGAAACGATTTACTATGGGACACGGAGCTGGATTGCTTTTGCTGTCCCCCTGGAGTGACTCAGCCCATTTAGATGAATTGTCCCTTTGCACAGCGGTGCTAGTGGGAGGTTCTTTCCTGAGAGACAGCAAGACCGGGGGCCAGCCCTGGACCTACTGACTTGTCATCCTGCCTCGCTGCTCTGAGCCAGGATCTTTGGAACGTCCTGGCTGCCCAAGCACCATGTTTTGTGGCTTTGCTTGAAAGCAAGGCATATGTTACACAGTTGAGAACAGCCACTTTCTCCTCCACATGAGGGCCATGGGGGTGGTTCCCTCTAGTCTTTGCTCATGTTTAATTTGCCTAACACAAAAGAAACACACTAACCAAAATACTAGAGGACTGGAGATTGCTTATATCAGCTAAAGGCACATGTACCCACCTTTTCTCTACTGATTGCAGGAGAGAGCATTTGGGACTTTTAGCTTATTGTTTCCTCCCACCCAACTGTCTTTCATGGGAATTTCTAAGCAGGGCAAAGAGGACTGTGATGCAGACATCCTCTATACCAGTGATGGCGAACCTATGACACGCGTGTCAGAGGTGACACGCGAACTCATTTTTTTGGTTGATTTTTCTTTGTTAAATGGCATTTAAATATATAACATAAATATCAAAAATATAAGTCTTTGTTTTACTATGGTTGCAAATATCAAAAAATTTCTGTATGTGACACGGCACCAGAGTTAAGTTAGGGTTTTTCAAAATGCTGATACGCCGAGCTCAAAAGGTTCGCCATCACTGCTCTATACCATCTGGGCATCTCTCATTGTAATTAATATTAATCTTATTTGGGGAAAGGGGAGCTGTTATTAATGGTGCAGAGTACTTGTGATGGATGATGAAAAAGTTTTGTATTGATAATGGCAATGTTTCTACAACATGGTGAATCCATTTAATGCCACTGGATTATATCCTTATGGATAGTTAAAATGATAAGCTGTAAGGTTTGTATAGTTACCACAATAAATATATTAACCGAAGTTAATAATTAATAATGATCAATTCAGAGTAAAAAAGTTTAAAATGTGTGATCTGTGCTTTCTATCTTAGCATCTTCTTCTCAGATGCAGTGTCCACAGGTGGACCAACCATACTATGGAATGTTAAGCCCAGCACAAGGCACAAATCTTGCCCTGTTTCACATAAAACTGGAAGCAGAGATGGACAAGCCAGAGTTAGAGTACACATACCAGGGTGGAAACTGGGATAACCCACTAAGCACATCACTTCATGGGCATGAAATACTCAGATGGTTATAGGGCTGCAAATTAGTAACAAGATGGTCCCAGGTAAAAATGATGGAAACTGTCTTCTCCCAATGACCCACAGCCATTTAAAGAGGCAGGAGATATGGATTTCCAGAAAACCACATATATTTGGGGGAAAATAGGGGTCACTCTCCAGAGGCTTTGATCTATTAGTTGGCATTTCACAGAAGGCGGCCAGACTGTGTTGACTCGACAACAGCAGTGCAAGCTGGGACCAATTAATTTACACGGCTTCATGCGGGAAAGGCAGCAAAGCCTGATACGTCCATTGCTGGTCTTAGCAAAAATAATTGCGAAATGTTAAAATGGTTTATAAATGTATGAAATTAACAAGTGATTTGATCTTCTGTAACCACCCAAATCCATTGAACAAATGTTTGGGAATTCCCCTGGTTAGTCTTTGTGATCCTGTGTTTTCTCCACTAAAGACAGAGTAAAACTGGAAATCTGAGCTATAATTTCCTCCCTTCCCCCACATAAGCATTTAAGCATTGGACTGATTTTAGGCCTTAAATTATCATTGATTTTAAAGTCATTCATTAATGTCATGGTTTCATGGGTATGGTCAAGCACTAGCTTAGACCTTCCAGGAGACTTGTTAGTTGGTTAAGACCCATTATCTGGAGTTGTAAACTTGATTATGAAAAGGTAGCCTCATCTGAGCAAAGCCTTCCATGGCCACTTCAGCCTAGACTTCATTTTTCTTCTTCTCTTTTCCAACACTTGTTGGGTTTTGGCCGTTTAATAGCAATGAATCTGCTGAATCCAGGGGACATTCTGAGGTAGGCCCTGCAGCATATTGGAGAGACAATCTGGATTCCCTAATGCAGCAGTGAGCTTAAGGGCCATGCCAGGAAGCCATACTCCTCAAGCTCCATTGTTCTAAGCGCTCAATAAATTGCCTCTTCCTACCTGAGATAGAGAAATGAACTAAATGTATGGTGGAGTATGATTTCCAAGGGGTGCTATATAAAAGATAGGACCATATTAATAGCAGGTGCACTTTACTCAACAGGAAGAACAATCTTGCCTCTATATCAGCAATGTTAAATTACTCATTTCCAATAACCCAAATGAATAGAAAATTATACCGAGACTCTCCCTGACTTAATCTTCACTGAGACCCATATTAGCTAAGATTAGATGGAAAAGCAGGAGATAGAACCCATATTATGTGCACACTTACAAAGGGAATGATCCCAGAAATTATTCCAGGACTCTTCATCCTGGTCAGATCCAGGACATAACAGGGAAAAGAGAATTTTTGTGAGGAAAGTGTTTGGCCTGTGTGTCCTGACTAGTGTCTAATTCTTGGAACAGTGAACTGGGGTCTGACTTAAGCCTCAGGAATATAGAGCATCCGGGAAGGTGTGCTGCCTGCTTCAGTGATGCAAAAGGAGATAGTGGCTTGCACTCCTTGAGTTGGCAGGACAACATGTAAGAGTATTTCCCATGGGTCAGTACAAGGGATGTATGGGAAAGAGGGCCAGTGTTATGGCAAGAAAGTGCCCATAAGAGAAGGAATCAGTTTAAGAATCTTCCTGGTCCAGGGAGCATGATATTTCCCATCAAAGTGGTGCAGTGATGTCTCTCTCCTTCTCTTCTCTTATCTCTCCTCATTCTCTGTCACCCTCACCTTTAACTCTTGGATGGAGAGAAAAACTATAGATGAAGAATAGGGGGCAGGAGGTAAGCTGGGACAGAGCAGATGACAGAGAAACCAACTGCCCACACACCCCTTTCTCACTGCAGGTTTTCAGCCTTACATGAGTACAAGCTAGAGTTGAGGAGCAATTTAAAGCTAAGTCAAGCTTTGGAGTTCAAATGAAATTGTGGTTTTTAATTCCTTGACTATGTGACTTAAAGACTTGGGGTGACCCAAGCAGTCTTTATTATCAGAGGGTGACCAGAATTATTGGAGGTGGCCCATAGCTTCATCCAGCACAGAAAAGTGCATTAAGATTTAATGGAAACTGCCATTCCATTTCAACATACCTGTTTTTTACCGATGGCAGTACCGATAACAAAGAAATTCTTCCTAATGAGGATGTTAGGGTCTAAGCCAGTGACTCAGGGTATGACAAAAAAGGTGAAAGAAAATATAAGAATGAGAAGCAAAGCACTGATCAAGCCACAAATGGCTCCTGGTTGGGGCGCATACAGGAAGCAACCAATCCAAGTTTCTCTCTCATATCGATGTTTCGCTCTCTTTTGCTCTCTCTTCCTTCCTCTCTCTCTAGAATCAAGAAAAAATATGTCTTCAGGTGAAGATTAAAAAATAAATAAATAAAATTGTGGGGAGCCTCTATAGGGTTAAGCCTCGGACTGACCTGTTGGCAAAGTCACAAACAAGTCCCAGCTTAGAGGGCACAGTCCTCTTAAGCATAATTAGGCTTGACCTTATAATGCTCCCTAGATCTTACCTGGGAAGCTAATGGGCTGAGGGACGTGCAACAAGAACAAAAACAAGTGAAACTCACAAGAACAGTGTAACTTTGGTAACCGCTACCTTGTTTACCTCTGACTATAAAATAAAGGCTCAGTTTGCCTCAGGATCTTTCTCTGTGGCCTCAGCCAGGCACAAGAAGATCCACAGAGACTAAAGAGAGCTAGAGAGTTCTGAACGCTGTCTCCGTGTAAAACATTCTTCGCCGACTCCGTCCACACCTTTGGGAACCCCTAGACCCCTGGGGCTGGACCCCAGCATAAAATAATTTCTACTTTTTTGAGTGACAATTATATAATGCCATTCAAGTGTGGTGAAACAGAAATAGCCTGAACAACAGCAGTATAGCAATCCTAGTGATGCCAGTTAGGGATGAACCAAGGGCCCACCTACCTGGTCTAGGTAATCATGAGCACTTAGAGGTGATGTCTTACACATGTATCTGTATCTAGTCATCCTAACTCCATTACATGCTTTATAAGATAAAGAATCATGCTTTATCCTTTGACATTTAATACATATTTGTTAAATAAACAAGTGAATAAAATTGGTAGCCAATTAGGCATATCATTTTGATTCCCATCCTCTGACAAATCAAATCTTATTTTTACCCAAATTACCCAAATAATTGCTTCATTTTACTACCTGGCTAGTAGAACACTGGCTACATAAATGCTACTATTTAAAATTTATTTATTTGCCAATGATCAATTTTGTTATATTACTCCTGTCTTTAGTAGTAAATCCCATTGAAATAAATTCAAGCCCCATAACCATCTGAAATGAAATGTGAGTAAATCCAGTAGGAATATCTAAGCTAATTATATGGAAAAGAAACATGTGACTTGGCTGTGAAAACTATAACCATTTGAAAATTTAAACATTTTTAAACTTTTGAAACATTTGAAAATTTCTGTTTCTTACTTTGAGCTGGAGTGACAGTGCTATCAGAGGGGTACAGGAGTGGGGTTCCTTCGTTGTTTGTGGTAGCAGGGTTCTAGGGGCGCTGCTGAAGCATTTTCAGAAGCCCCCATGGGAGGATGAGAGATGGTGAAATGCTTTATTGGTGTGAAATTACATTTCTTAGTTTCCAATGTCCCACCTCCCTTAAGCCAGCCCTGAATGAGGGGCGGCTGTGGCTTCAGCAAAACCAAAAGGAAGGCCAGTGTCCTGAGCTTTCGTTCCATGCTGCAGCCTGTGTCATTCACCATTCAGCACAGATTCAGCCCATTAATCCATTGTGTGGAGTCCCACCTGGCCATGAGCCACGTGTGCCCTGCTATGGGAGAGCCAAGAACCCTGCCCGGAAGAGAGAGAGAGAGAGAGAGAGAGAGAGAGAGAGAGAGAGAGAGAGCTGCTCCTTTGTTTAGAACTTTAAATCTTTAAATATTCAGGCTTTTCAGGCTTGCAGTGGCCACACTCATCCTGGCCACTAATTTGTTCCCAGGTGTGACTGGCAGACAGTTAGGCACCTTCCCAGATCATTCAGACCTTACTGGGCATGCGTCTAAACTGCCTCTGTCCAGTTCCTTCCTCCATCAATCAGCAGGGAACAGACTTGGAAAGTGTTAAATATATCTGTTTGGTAAAGCTGTATAAATGGCATGCTTATATTATCCGGTTTCCTGTTAGATAATAACCAGGTTATTATAACGGCGTCAATAGGAAAGGTAGAGAAATAATTCATATTCCCAGGTGACATCTTTCTAACCATTTGAAACAAAGAGGAGGCCAGTTTTCCCATCCTCTGGACTAACTAGCCTCTTAATGGCAGGAGAACCAGAAAACGAACCAGTTGCCTGTTATCAGATCAGTGGATGATTTTGCATTCTCAGAGGACTAATATTTATATTCTATTTTGCTTTCTCTGTCAGGATTTTCCTTATACAGATAATTCAGCATCTTTTTTTCCAGAATAGGCCTTTTCAGAAACAAAATATTGAAGAAAATAATAAAAACCTACCAAGTGTCATTCCCGAAGACTCATGCTAGTCTCAGAGAATTGTTTTTCCTCTGATCTTTCTCAGTTGTACCATAATGGTTTTGTCAAAAACAATACTGGCTAACAACTCTAAGAGTCCTTTTGAGTCACCAATAGCAACACTTTTGTTCCCACCAAGCCTGACCACAGCAGGTTGCAGCCCCGCTCTCCACATGCCTTAGAGAGAGCAACCCGACATTCAGCTACCACAGATTTATGGTGTGAAAAATGGCATTTTTTAAGGACCTTTGAAAATGTTAAAAATGAACATGGTTTTGCTATTGTTTTCCACAGCGGGAATTTCCATTTATAAATACGACTCCTAATCAATTGGGGAGCTGCTCATGGAGATCACAGGGAAAAAAGGCCCACATGAACTTTCTTCAGTGATTATTATGTTACAACTGACTTTCCATATCAAATCCTTGCCACTGTAAATGTGCGTCTTTCTACACACTTTTGTTTTAAATTCCCAGAAGGTCCCGATGCCATCCTATGGCTAAGAGCTAACACGTTTGTGTCCAGGACAGAGAGCTGTTTTATCTTCTTCAAAGCAAGTTTTGTTGCTATGTTGTTTGAGTGTAGATGATTTTTTGATTGGTATTGAAAGCCAAGAAATGTTTTAAAGCAATTTGTTTCTTAGAACATTTTGTCCACCTCATCACAGCGATGTTTATTAATGCTATATGGCAATACTTAAAAAGATCATTTATATTCTATTAGTACCTTTATTCTTTTCAACCCTCTATTACCCAATGTAGGTGACACATTTGGCACTTCAAATGTTTAGCACTTAAAATTTTAGATGAAATAGTGATAATGTGACTTAAACAAGGACATTCTTTCGAAAAGGACTCAGAGAAAAAAGAAAACTTTAAAGTTTCAGCAACACTTCATAGACATGAAATTGACCCCCCAACCCAAACAACTCTATGCTCCATTATCATAGAGTAAATTTCAGAGCTATTTAGGTAGAGCATAAAGTTCAGAGAGTCATGTGACCAAAACCTCCAAGAGCAAGTAAATGCATTGGGGGCCAAAGGCCACAGAGTGGAGAGAAACATCTGGATTCCATCTTTTGAACTTTTAATGGAAACACTGATCACTTGGCGCACATCTGGGGCTTTTGACAAGAAAGGGTATTTTTTAAATGGGGGCTTTGCTCTAGTTCACTATTCTTCACTCGTGTTAGCTATGAATCTCTTCACATATTGTTAGTTTAATATTTGAGATATCTTAGACTTTTAGTCAATTTATGTTGCTTGATTATTTCTTTAATGAGGTAAGGTTTTGCTGTTTTCATCTCTTTCTTTGAAGTTTTTATTCCAAAGGATTATTCCAGGAAAAAGTTAGGGGGCCCCCTTAGCTATGCAGATTGCACTTTCCCTAGGGAAGCTGTTCTTATCATCTTATCACTCAGCAGGGAGAACCATTTTTAAAATCACCAAACTGTAACCAAGGAAGAGGCCTGTAGCATTTGGCCAAGCTGGCTCACTGCCTAAAACCCAAATTAACTCCCTGTGACATCTGCATGTGAAATACGTCCCGCACGCAAAGCCTTGCAGGGCTTTTTACAGCAAATGACCTGGTTGTTACCACATTGTTGCTGGCTGAAAAATGTGTCTCAGGCTCACATAAAAATCATGCAAATCTTGTTGCTGGAGACGAGCGTGGTTTGGATTCAGATCTACTACTAGTTGGGACACCGTGAGCAAGTCACTTACATGCTTTGGGCCCTAATTTTCTCGTTTGTAAAATGACAGTCCTAGACTATTTGTTTTAGATGAGTTTGTTTTCAGCAATGTTATTTTATATGCGTTGATGGTTGTCCTGGATGGAGCACTGAAAATAAAATTTGAAAAGCTTGATTGTTTAAATTTACTTTTCAACTTCCGCCTCATTCTCACAGGCCTTATTCCTCTTGAACTTGTGAGGCAGGCGTGGCGATTATTAATCTCCCCATTTCAAAATGAGACCACCAAGGCTCAGAGAGGTCAGGTGCCTCCTTAGCAGCCACAGAAAGGCAGTCCATTTCCTCTCAGCATGGAGATTTTTTTCCTGCAGTCTGGAGACTCTCCTTCCTTGTGATTAATTCCATGAAAATGAGATTCCTCAATCAGCAAGATCCATGTCACAGAAAAGAGGATCGATGGCATGGATGGGAAAACAGGGATGTGCTCCCCAAATTCAGAGCAAAGGGGACCATTTCTATGCCTTAGCAAAGAACTGAAAAAACACCGAAACGCACAGGGTTTAAAATCAAGCTGTAATACACATTTCTAAACTGGAGAAGGGCCAAATTTTCAGATGAAAAAGGCTCATCACGTGCTAACCAAAATTAATGAAGAGACAAATATCTAGATGTCATATGGATTTTTCTTTCATTTTTAAAGTAAAGAAAGAATCCCATATATGTACATGTATTAAACTAAAAGAATTTAAAGCAAATGGGGTTAGAGTTCTGGATTTGGTGTTAGAAACATAGCTTTGCCATTTTTCTCACTGTGGGACCATCAAAATCTTCAACCTTGTTAAACCTCAATTTTATCATCTGTAAAATGAGAATAATAAAAAAAACCTTAAAGATTTGTTGACAAGATTAGATAATATCTCTATATAGAAATATCTATATATATAAAAGCCTTAGCGACCATCCCACCATTTGACCGGTAGCTATGACGTGCACTAACCACCAGGGGGCAGATGCTCAACACAGGAACTGCCGAGCTGAGGTGACTTGGCAGCTGTGGTTCTTGGGTGACACACCCGGAACCAGAGAGGAGGGAGCCTGATTTTGGGATGCATCACTTGAGAACCACCCTCTTGCAATCCAGGACTCCCTTGGTAGATGTTGGAGAACCAGTTTCGGCCCAATCCCCACAGGCCAGGCTGAGGGACCCCACTGGTGCACGAATCCGTGCACCAGGCCTCTAGTCTATATATATAAAACCCTAATATGCAAATAGACCGAATGGCAGAACAACCCAACAATCGAACAATCGGTCGCTATGACGTGCACTGACCACAAGGGGGTGCACGCAGAACATGGTGGGCGTTGGCTGCAATGGGATGGTGCAGCAGGTGAGTGGGGGCACCACACCAAGGTAGGGCACCCGTCACTGTCATTGGGGCGAGCCTTTGGTGGTTACTGAAAATTCTTTGCTCCCACATGCTGCAGTCCCACCCACCGCTCGCACCTGCTGCATGTGCCAGAGCCACCGCTCTCACCCACTGCTGGCATCCAGCACTGGCCCCAATCGCTCAGCACCATCAACAGGTGAGAGTGGCAGCTGCCGGCCCTGATTGCCCCTCTGGGCTTCTCCACCTCCCCCTGCTCCTGAGGGGTGATCTGGGCCGGCAGCCGCCACTTGCACCTGCTGATGGTGCCGGCCCTCCTCACACCCGCTACTGGCACCAGCCCAAATCGTGAGTGGCTGCAAGCAGGGCTGGCACCATAAGCACATGGGAGCAGCAGCTGTGGGAATGGGGCTGCCTACAGAAAGGGGATTGGGGGTCACAGCAGGAGGGGCCAGGCAGGGGCATGGAGGATGGGCCGAGACCTGCCCCTGTGTCCACCGCAGCCTCACAGCCCACAGTTCCTTTCAAGGTGCACAAATTCTTGCTCTGGCCCCCTAGTATGGCGATATATATATGGCCTTCTTAATAAATACTAAACATTATTGTTATTACTACTATCACAAAACAAAATAATTGCACTGAGCTCTAATTTCTCCACAAGAACACTGGTTTTTAGAAGATAAAAGGCTAGGTGATTCAATATTCCTGTCATGGCCATGCTATTTTTCAACTATGTAAGTGTCCCAAAAGCATAATATTGGTATACCTTTTCTCAAAAAATAAATTGTAAAGTGTCCTAAACAAATGGTTGAGTAGTATTGTACAAGGAGTTCTGTGAAATACCCTATTTAAACATACATTAAAATGAGATTGTGTGTGTGTAGTACATACATTCACCAAAATTAATAGAAACGTTATAAAGTTTTTGAAATATAATAAGATAATTAAGAGAATTATCTATAATAATAAAAGCGTAATATGCTAATTAGACCAGACAACCTTCCGGATGAAGCCGGGGCTGCGAGGGAAACCCGGGTCCCGGGTGCCTGCCAGCTGCCGGAGGGAAGCCTGGGAAGGAAGGCTTACTCTTGCACGAATTTCGTGCATCAGGCCTCTAGTTTAATAATAATAAACTAGGTCTGGGTCCAGATTATCTCAACAAATATTGTAAAATGAGAAGAAAAGGGATTGTAAGAATTAAGATCCTAGTAAATTCCTAACTTTAATAAATGAAAGACTATTGATATTGGGATTTGTTTTGTTATTTAGATAAATATACAGTTTTAGAATAATTTAAATAAAAACTTAATTGTAGCTAGTAGTAAAATCGAAAACACAAAGCTTATTGCACCATTAGAAATCAATTAAAATGATGGGAAATACAGATCAAAGGAGGAAAATAAAGAGGAAAAAAAAGATCAAACATGTCAAGGCAATAAATGTAAATTAAAATATCTTCTAATTTAAAAACTCTTAAAATGAATCAAAAGGCAAGATTCATCTTTATGTTGAATATATAAGAAATGCCCAAACCAAAATTATTCAGAAAAGTTGTAAATAAAATTATTGTGAAAAGTTATAGATAAAATGATAGGCCATACTATATATAAAAAACCAACAACATCAAAAATGAGAAATAGAAATGCACACACAATAATATCTGGAAAGATTCACTAGTGGTGAAAAATATGATTTATGAATTTAAAACACAATAGATCAACACATTAAATACTACAGAAAATAAATAAGAGAAAAGATAAGTAGGGACATTCTTCCCAAACTTAGGAAAACATGCATATATTCACAAGATAAAATAAAATATATAGCCCTAGTTGGTTTGACTCAGTGGATAGAGCGTCAGCCTGCGGACCAAAGGGTCCCAGGTTTGATTCCGGTCAAGGGCACATGCCCGGGGTTGTGGGCTCGATCTCCAGTGTGGCAGCCAATTAATGATTCTCTTTTATCATTGATGTTTCTAACTCTCTCTTGCTCTCCCTTCCTCTCTGAAATCAATAAAAATATATTAAATATATATATATATATATATATACACACACACACACACACACATACTAGAAGCCCAGTGCATGAATTTGGGGCTGATTGGGCTGGGCTGGCAGGGGGGAGAGGCTGCGGGCAGTTGGCAGGCCGGCCCTGACCCCTGGTCAAACTCCTGGTCAAGGGGACAATTTGCATACTAGCCTTTTATTATATAAGATGTCATTAAGGGCAGATATAAGAAATCTCTAAGTATTGTTATTTAAAAAGAAAAATTATAAATTGGACAGAAATTTAAAGGATATAAAAATTACTGATATTTAAATATTTCAAAAGGAAGGATCAATATTTACCTGTCATTTTTGACAAATAAAAACATGGGGTTAAGTCAGCTTTTAAATATGTAAAATTAAAATTATTATGTGTAGATCACTAATAGCATAAAAAGAATGTATATATTCTAAATATCTAGAGAATTTTTTTAAAAAGCAAGAGTAAAATACATGAAAAAGGGTAGAAGGGAGCATAAAAATATAATATAAATAACACTAGAGGCCCAGTGCACAGAAATTTGTGCACTCAGGGGGTCCCTCAGCCCGGCCTATGCCCTCTTGCAGTGTGGGACCCCTCAGAGGATGTCCACCCCAGTGGGGACCCTCACCCCATGGAGGTTTGGCCAGCCTGGGTGAGGGGCTGATGGCTGTTTTTAGGCTGGCCACACTCCCTTTAGGGTGGGGGGTCCCCACTGGGGTGCCTGGCCAGTCTGGGTGAGGGGCTGAGGGCCGTTTTCAGGCTGGCCAAGCCCCCTGACATAAGCTCCCAGCCTCTCTTTTTTCCTTTATTTTTTTATTCTGGGATTTATTTACCTTCTATAATTGAAACTTTGTTGCCTTTAGCGGAGGTCTGCAGAAAGCTTGGCTTCCTCCATCGCCAGGGGCAACCCACTCCTGCTCGCTCCAGCTCTGTGGCCACGGCTGGCTGAAAGCAGGTATCTGGGGTTTGTTTACCTTCTATAATTGAAACTTTGTTGCTTTCAGTGGAGCTCAGAGCTGGCTGTGGCAGGCAGGGGAAGCTTGGCTTTCTCCATCACTAGAGCAAGCAAGCCTCCTGCTTGCTCCTGCTCCGTGGCTGCTGGCTGCCATCTTGGTTGGGTTAATTTTCATATAGTCGCTCTGATTGGCTGGTGGGCGTGGCTTAAGGTGTAGCGAAGGTACGGTCAATTTGCATGTTTGTCTTTTATTAGTGTAGATAAGACTAAATCATTGATATAATTACTACCACTATTACTACTGCTGCTACTACATGACTACCAAAGGCTGCAACTATTACTGCCATTAACATATAATGGCTAATATTTGTTGAGTATTTATCATGTGGCAGGGGTTTGTCTAAAATCATAGTACTGCTTATGGATAGGGAGAAATTCACCCAAAATCACACAGCAAGAAAGTTTTAGTCAGAACTTGAAAACCATCAGTGTGACCCCAGGGCTTAGTTTTAGCACAGGAAACCTGTCTAAAATAAATGATGATGAAATTTGTTAACTAAGGGTTAGGTTAAGACATGCAAGCTAAATGCAAACTAAAAGAATGCAGAGGTGGGAATATCAAAATAAAGTTAAAATCAAGGAAAACTATCTTAAAAGACAGTTTTACACTGGTAAAAGCTGTAATCTGATCAAAGTGCAGAATCTCTGGAGGGAAGGCAGGGGAGGATGGGTGGGTGGGAAGTAATCAACCAAGAACCTTGTATGCATATTGGCCCAAGGCCACAGACAATGGGGCGGTGAGGGCCTGGGGCAGGAGGCGAGGGCAGGCTGGAGGGGGCCAATGGGAGGGAAAAGGAGACATATGTAATGCTTTCAACAATAAAGAATTATTTTTAAAAAGCTATAATCTGTAATAAAATTATTTGCAACATATTGAAAGTTGAAATTTCAATGGCAGCATTTATGTACATACATTGATAACTGAAATATATGTTAAACCAGATCAAATCAGAAGTGACAGTGAACGGTTAACATACTTTCTTAATTTTTCATAAAATACATATACAAAATGAAATAATGAAGTGATTTGAATAATCTATTACTTATTTTATATCTTTAGATCTAACTTTTAGACATCAAGTGTCAATGGACCTCCAGAAAATTCTGGTAACCAATCTTGGCTCTGAAACACCCAGGAGGAGTTTTCTAAAGATATATATTCCTATGCTTCTCTACCATAGTGGTTTCATAGGATGGTCCTGAATGTCCCTCCTCCCATAGATGCACAGAATGTAAAGCTGTGCCTAGAACAATTCCTTCTGAGAAAATCCAGGAACTAACTGACTCCTACACATTACGCAAGTGAGAAAACAACCACATCAAAACGTGAAGGAAAGACTGAGACACACTGGTGCCATATACTCCACTGCTGGCACAGCATCACATGATGGAAAGGGAACCTTCAGCTCCTAGCTTCTCCTTGAAGATTGAAGAATTTGGACCACATAACTAGTCCCCCAAATTTAAGGCTCCAACTGAGGACAGGCCCCCCAAACACCTAGTTCTGAAAGCCAATGGGGCTTTTGCTCACAAGTCCCACAGGACGATAGCAAACAAAGAAGCAGTTATTAATGGGCATGTGAGGTCTCACCACAGCGACCCACCCAGGGCTCAGTGCAGATGGGGCAAGGAAAGCCACCAACTCCTCAGCCTTTCCCTATGGGCTTGAAGACCTGGAAAAAGCTCAGTTCAACCCAAATCAGAGTCTTCCCTGTGGAAAGCTAAAGGATTGGCTGGAGACTAGGTTGGTTTAAATTCAGATCCTCAAACAGATGGAAACGTAAGTTTTATGGACCCACGGGAACCAAAACAAAGCGTCTGTGCATGGGACACTTGTGAGCTGACTGCTCATTTTGTCCAGCATTAAAAATATACATGAAAACAACACAAACTACTACTGAAAGTAAACCGCAATTGAAAAATTTAAACGATATATCTTTTTAAAAACTATGTCCTTTCTTAATGTTCTGAAGGTTAAGTAGAAGGTTTGGGTATATGCAGAGGTGCCAAAGTGTTAAAGAGTTGATATTTTTATTCTAGAAAGAAAAAAAAATAAAGTAGAAATTCTGGGAAAGTGAGGTGGTCATTATACTTTCTATAAACGTTTAATTAAAGATTGGCTATTTGAAAAAAATAAAAAGAAGTGGTTATACAATTAGAAAGATAAAGGTAACCAAATTTTGAATGTTACCTCTAAATTTTAAGGTATAGCTCCACTAATGAAAAAATATAATATGCTCTGTGCCCCCAAATCAAATCAATTCATACAAAAGACTTCAGCCCAGTCAGTGTGGCTCAGTGGTTGAGCATGGACCTATGAACCAAGAGGTCGCTGGTTCCATTCCCAGTCAAGGCATGATCTCCAGTAGGAGGCACGTAGGAAGCAGCCAATTGATGTTTCTCTCTCATCAATGTTTCTATCTCTCTCCCTCTCTCTTCCTCTCTTTCTAAAAATCAATAAAAAAATTTAAAAAAAGCAAAGACTTCAAAAGAAAGTTCATTCCTACTCAATTTCAGATGATTTCAATGATATAAATAAAAAGTGCTACACGCATCAACATGACAGAAGTCTAAGGGCATTTAGAATTCTCCATTGATCTGTGACTATTTACTACATCTTGAGAATCCACAAATGCATGAAGAAAGTATCTTCCCTCAAGAAACTTCATTCATCAGAAGGTCAGGTAGACATGACCCTCATTTTTCTCATGCATGGGAATACAATAAGTCCTCATTGTCAATAGGCTCTTGGAACAGACAACAAAATAGTTTTTACCATAGACAATATAAACAGAGCTAAGTTTCTACAGTATGTCATCAATGTTATAAAGAAACAACATTGAACAAAACAACATTAACTGAGGATCTGCTGAACATGTCAGCCTTTCCTTATGCACAGGCACAAGCAGTATCACTTGTAATGCTCAAGGTGAAGGGTGGCCTAAAGCATCTTGCCAGGAGAGTTAGATTCAGATGGTGGTATTACAGCGGAAATTGGAAAGCCATAGCCTAATATGAAGACATGGACTCTGCATGCTTTAAATGACCATCCTGAGTCTGGGCTGGGAAGCCTGGATCCCAACAACACGAAGCTTCTCTTATTAGTATAATACATGGTGGGGCAAAAGTAAGCTTACAGTTGTGAGTACAGGAAACACAGAGTTTATTCTTGTATTATTTTCCATACAACTGTAAACCTACTTTTGCCACACCCTGCATACATGCTCTTATATGTGATTTTCACCCCTCTACTTAAGGTGCCCTTCTACATGTTCTGTCTTGATTCATTATCACTCATCCTTCGAGGCTTGGCTCAGGTATTCTTGCTCTGAAGTGTCTTTCCTGCTTCCCTAGGCAATCGGTCTCTCCCTTCTCTTTGCAGCCATAGCATTGGGTAAGCTTCTCTAGTATAGCATCTCTCATCACCTGGTGACTGTTTGAGAATCTGCTCCCATTGCCGGACCAGTGACAGTTTTATTAAATTTGTTTATGTATTTCTAATCCCCAGAAAAATGGAAGGAGACCAATGAATACTTGTTACTCATTCCTCCATTCATCAAATATTTTCTAAGGACTTTCTATCTGTCCAACACTGCTATAAGCGTGTGGGTCACCTCATCTCAGCACCCTTCACTGCCAGGTACATTGATATGGCTGATTGGTCTAAATGTCTCATCCTGAGATATGTGATTCTATGAAAGACCTAAACTAACTTCCGTTTGCAATTTATGATAAGAATTCAATGATCAAGCAACTTTTTTAGAGATCACAGTTTGTAGAAGAATTTGGAAAAATACCTGTGCTTCCAAGTTGCAGTGTGTGTGTGTGTGTGTGTGTGTGTGTGTGTGTGTTTTCCAATTGTCTCTTTGGGCTGACTCCATTTTTTATGATTGCATAGAGCATAGTCACCCATGGCTGCGGCAGAGGCAATAGACAAAACCACTGGGAGGGAAAGCAGGAAAGAAAGTAAAATCAGATGCAGGGCTATAGGGACTCCCTTCTAAACATCCCATAAATGTGCGTTTAGCTCACGTTTATTTTTACATACTTCACCAGAAAATAGCAACTGCGACGTTTCATTCCTGATGGTAGCTTCAGGCAAAGAGGAGGCATAAAATTAGAAAGATGCACAATAAACAAACGAGCAACAAGCCCCTTCCACACTATGCAGATTTCAAAACTTTCCACTCCAGGCCTCAGCCAGCCTCACAGCCTGTGAGCCTCACAGCATGCTCTGGGTGAATGTTAATGCTTTTCCTGAATGTCAAGTGTGAGTTAGGATAAATTTTTGGTCACCTATCTAAGAAAATATAGTTTTGTTCCCAACCCTAAAATATGTAATTTTTGCACTATATTGTTAGGAAGTCTCTTATGATGCAAGGCCTTTGTTTCTACTCCCATTGATTTGGCTTAATCCATTATTGACTTTATTTTGTCAAATTATAGGGAATGTTTTATTCCCATTTAACAAATAACAACTTGGAAGCATATATCATGGGAGGGTAGATACACTCTGCCTGATTCCAGCTACCGTGTGTCTCTTACAAATTTTCATTCTAGATTATTCCTTTGAACAGGCAATACTTGTACATATTTGATGGCTTCTCTTGATATCTCAAAGACATGTCAAACTCAAAATGTGAAAGGCTATTACATGATGCAAACTTCCACCCAGATGATCCCAGAAGAGTGCTTCTAGTTGTGGGAGGAGACACCGGCCCTCCACCTCTAGAAAGCCTGGGGCACATCCTTTGGGTCTGCATGAGCTCAGTGCCTTCATTCAGCACACTGCATTACTCCTGATTTTACCTCCCAACTATCTCTTACAGCTTTCCGTGTCTCCCCTCCTCTGCCATGATTACTGCCATAGTTCCTAGTTCAGTGATGGCGAACCTTTTGAGCTCGGCATGTCAGCATTTTGAAAAACCCTAACTTAACTCTGGTGCCGTGTCACATATAGAAATTTTTTGATATTTGCAACCATAGTAAAACAAAGACTTATATTTTTGATATTTATTTTATATATTTAAATGCCATTTAACAAAGAAAAGTCAACCAAAAAAATGAGTTCTCGTGTCACCTCTGACACGCGTGCCATAGGTTCGCCATCACTGTGACCTAGTTGATGCCTCACATCTGTTCTTATTTACATCCATTCCACTCCCCCAACAGCAGAAAACAGTATTTTCAAAATAAAAATGCATCATCTATCTCCTCTACTTAAAAGCTGTATGGCTTCATTTGTTTGTAATAGTAAATAGGTATTCTGAGGGAGTTAATCCAAAATGATGATCAGAATGTTGTAACATAGCCCTGGTCTGGGTCCTCCCCTCCACCCTGCCCTCTGTGGTCTTACTGCTCTTGTTTTTCCCAGTCCCTTAAATGGGAGGCTCCCTCCTGCCACAGGTCCCTTGCACAAGGGTATTGGGAAGGCCACGGGAGATACAATTTGCATAATTACCAATTAAACTACAAAAGGATAAATCAATACTTAAACTGCTTTGAGTGGAAGGGGCAGCCAGTAATTGGGACAAAAGCCCCAACCTAGATTTGTTGGTGGTGGTGTCTTAAAGTGAAGATGAGACTCACTCTTTGTTCCATTGAGTAGCTGCCCCAAGTGTCATAGGTTCCCCTACCTTACAACTTCATCCTTTATGTCTGCACAGTACACACAATCGAAAGGAAAAGGAAAAAAAGGTGAGTTACTATTATTGACAGCAACATAACCATAACTAACATTTATTATTTCCTGTCTTAGGAAGCTAAGCACTAGACACACATAGAATCAACCCATTAATACTTAGAACATCCTGCGTGTCCATATTATAATCCACAGTTTACAAATGAAGAAACTGGGGATTGGCAAAGGGCAGTATCTTGCCCAAGTCATTCATCATACATGGTGGAGGCAGTACTCCAACTCTGGCCACGCTAAAGAAGGCCACAGCAAGGAGGCAGCAGCATGGAAGACAGTTTTCCAGATAACGAAGATAAACGCTTCAGATACCAAAGTCATTTTGGGGGTAAAAATCCACTCCCCCCCACCCCACCATATCTAAGTATATGCTTTGGTAGAAAGATAGCATCAAACATTTGTTTTTTTCTTTTTTCTTTTTTTTTTTGATGGCAGGGCCTTAAAGATGATCTTATCTAAACCTTTGGATGACATGACTGACACAAAGCTCTTTCAGTTATGATATAAATCAACTCTGCCCCCGAGGACTAGAGCGATGTGTAGGAACTTCCCCACACTAAATGGCAATACATTACTGTGTTTTATTTTATTCTAATTTTTTTCTATGATTTCCTTTCTTTCCCTTTACTTTCAGGTTGTCAGGCGTCACTTGCTCTGGTCTAAGAATGTCCCCTTCAGGACACACCCCTTTCAAACATTAGGCCGTGCTGCTTACAATTTGCTATGAGCTAGGAAACCAGGTAACTCTCTAAGATTGGGTGTTAAATAAATTCTGATCGAGGACCTAAGAAGAACTCATGGGTGATGTGCATGAGATTTTGTGAATAGATGCAACCTCTATTTTGGTTTCCCTAATGGTTATCAGCTATATCTTGGATAAGTGGGTTTGTCGGAGAAATGAATGCCATATAAGTGAGGAGTTGAACACTTTGAGACACACATCTCCAAAGAAGGCATAAGTCAGACTTTCAAATAAATCTATTCCCTCTTCTAGGTCCCCCGTAGCGATCCTCAGAGCTCGCCAACTCCACCTGCTCTCCTTACATTACCCCCCCTCCCCTATCTTTTTTATAAATATAGTCAAATCATCCTTTACCCTTTACTTCAGTTGTCATTTTCCAGCTGGAAAACAGCAAATTTGATCATTCAAACAGAAACAGCGTCTGTTGCTAACCCCTCAAGCTGGTGTACGAGTTTCATTTCTTGCAACCAAACATTCAGTAACATGTGTTCAAATGTATATCTTTTCCTTTATATTAGTAATAAGAGGGTCATTAAGGGCTGTATAATGAGAGAAAGCAGTTTTCTGGCCTGATAAGTCCCTGGGCTTCATTACCAAATTCATCTTACACGTCAGACATTAAATAGCACGGCATTTTCCTCTCTCATCCACGCAGTATCATTTAATTTCATCTAAATGGAGTTTTCGCTATGGCCATAATCATCATCATCTTCATCGCCACTATCATCAAGAAGCATTTATTACCTGCTGCAGTGCATATGGTGCTATATTCAGTATGGTTCTGCACAACTTCATCATCATGGCCCTCACCCCTCAGAGGCCATGAAGTACAAGGGAGTTATTAAAAATAGTGAGATTGGAGTTCAAGTCTAGACCTCACCACTGAGCAGCCGAGTTAGCTGGGCCATGCCTCCTCTGAAATTAAGACAGATGAAGCACATTATCTCTAAGATCCTGTCACACTTTAATGTCAGGTCCTCTTCCAGAATCAGCTGTAGGTGTTTTAAGTGGGAGAAGGACCAGCAGAAGAGAGAATTGGCCTAGAATTTTAAACAGGGGCTATATCCAGGGCAGGGGTCTCAGATCAGAGTTGTCTATGCTGAACATTGTTTGTTTCCCTGGCCTTACTCTGGCTTCTCTGTGTTCTCAATATCTCCTACCACCCTTATGCCACTCTGTTTTTGACCTTGGCTCTCTTCCCAGCTCCTGGCCTTTTCACCCAGGTGACAGCCCATAGCAGGCCCTCTAGCTCTGTTCTCTTACTTCTCCCAGCCACACAGAGGAGCTGTGTCCCAATTAGAAGATTAACACTGAATGGTTCTATGAGGGAAATTCTGAACCCCCTGGCTCCCTATTCTGAGAACTATGCCTGATCCCCATGAAAGAGGATTGAGCTGAGGGTAGGTCACCAGTGTGTGTTGCAAGTACTGAGAACTAAAGCTCATCACACAGGAAATTAGCTTGGTCAAAGAACTAGAGAAAATGTGAAGAATAACACAAAATAATTTCAGAGAGAATAAAGGATGAAACTCAGAAATGCAGACAAGTCTAGATGCTGATTATGGAGACAGGAGTGGAAGCAAATACTCCAAAGTCATTCCTGGGCTTGGCTGGATACACACAGGAACAAAGAAAAGGAAGGTGGGTAGTAGGAGGGGAAGGGACAGGATTTAATGGGATCCAGAGAGGAGTTCTGTAATTTTTGCCCTGAAATGTGCCTACTGGTCAGGAGAACCATCACATCCCCTCCCAGCCTGTGTATTAATTAATCTGAGTCAAAAGACATAAAATCAGACAGGTAGGCCTGGTATTTAAACAGTCATCGAATAATCTCTCTAATAATCATAGTTATTTGTATTGGCTGTTCATGACTTTGTGCTAAGTCCTTGACATGCATATTTTCTCGAGGGACCTTCCAAACTACCAATTTTTGTTGTTGTTATGGTAAAATATACACTAACATGAAATTTACTAGTTTAATTTAATCATTTGTACAACTCAGTGGCATTGAACACATTTACAATGTTGTGCAACCATCACTCTTATACATTTTCAGAACTTTTTTTTTATAATCCCAAATAGAAATCTATACTCATTAAACATTAACTCCCCATTCCTCTCTCCCTTCAGCCCCTGGTAAGCACTCTTCTACCTTATTTGTTATTGTTATGGTAAAATATACACTATCATGAAATTTACTAGTTTAATCATTTGTACAACTCAGTGGCATTGAACACATTTACAATGTTGTGCAACCATCACTCTTATACATTTTCAGAACTTTTTTTTTTATAATCCCAAATAGAAATCTATACTCATTAAACATTAACTCCCCATTCCTCTCTCCCTTCAGCCCCTGGTAAGCACTCTTCTACCTTCTGTCTCCATGATCCAACTATCTTTTAAGAGTAGCCATAAAAGTGGAGTTACATCTTTCCTGGGAGTAAAATTCTAAAGTTAACATATAAGGCAAAAACAAACACCAAACACCCACAGTCTACATTCTCATTGAAAATACCTGAGGAAGAAAGGTCCTATATTAGTGATAGGCATATCATCTCTCAGTAACTATGACCTAATAACTATGACCTCCTTCACTGTTCAGCTGAGCCTCAGATGAAGTAGCAGGATTCTATTGTACAAAAGTAAGTACTGTTTCTTTAAATAGTGGAAGTAGTAGGTTTATTGAGATGCTCACATCCTATGAGAACCTTAGGGATTAAGACCAAATAAAGGAGGGCAAATTCATACTTCCCATTTCATGTTTACCGGGGGAAATATCCATTGAGTGAAATGGCAGATGGAATCATTCTTGCAATAAATTATTTTTCTCTTTTCCTCCTCTTTTTAACAAATGCGTAGTGTTGAATTCTTATACAATGAGTATGTATGATACAATTTCTTCTTAACAGTGTCCTCTTTAAGATGATGAGTCATTGAGAAGTTAAGAAACTTGTATCATAAGCTTTATGAGGAATTGGGATTTGTGCCTTTTAAGCATGACCCAACGACTGCTAGGCAAATGGTTATTCCTTTCAAGCAACTTTTTTCAATATAAATTATTTTCCTTTTCTTTTTGAAATTAATCAGGTCTATTGGCCAGGAAAGCTCATAAGAGGCACTTTGGAAGGTTACTCTAAATTCTGAATCCACTTTTTTCAAACTGCACAATATGTAAATCTCTGGACTCCAGGGGCCAATTGTAAGTTGGTTTCAAATACCACAGAGCACATAAATCTTTCTCCTTCCTTCTTTATCCCCCTCAACCCATAATCTACTCACTCTTTGACCTCGCCACAAGCAGCATGACTGCCCTGAATTTAGAGTTTTCCTTTCCATTAGACAATGCATGTTTTTAACCCTAAGCACATTTCAGAGACGGACTCAATCCGCCTTCTTAGGGAGCTTGCTGAGGCCTCAGGTGAGAAGCAGCCTGCAGAAACAGAAACTCCCAGGAACACGCCACTGACGGGCAGTTGGGAGTTCGAACTCTCGGGAATGATTTAGGACCACAGACCAGTTTTACTTATTTGAACTAACAGAGGGGAAGGTCAGGCTGAAAGCATGAAAAAAAAATCTAGATAAGGAAATGTTTTTGAAGAAATATTGTTTTACGAGTCCCAAATACCTGCAATAATTTATGTTTGTCTCAGAGTTTATCCATTTATCCTATTGCTGACTAAAGGCTCTTAAGGACCTGCTCTGAGGAATAGATGAGGCCAGTTTCTAATTAGCATAACTATTATAAATAACTATAGGCTATTCAAGTGCTTGAAAACAATTTTTTTAAAGTGATCATGGGTACACCACTAATCCGTATTTCTTGTAAGAAGAGTATGCTGAGTAAAGGTAAATTCTAGCCAAAATTAATGTAGTTCCCACTCCGCACTATAATTAACTTTAGCCCAGTGTAAATTAGCCTTGATTCAAGTTTCAATTATGTTATAGCCAAAGTCACACAAATAAACATATGATTAATTAAATAGCAAAATTCACTTTCATAAAATAATGATTTTTTTTCTGGAGGAAAATAAAACAAAAAGAAAGGTTGTTCATGGCATGGTAAGTACAAAATACTTAGAGTTAACAATTAAAAAATAAAACTCTCCTTTGCAAAACAAGAAGCCTATCAAGAAGCCAAAATGAGAACAACATAAGAAAGTTTAAGCATATTCATTATTTTCCCATTTGGAGAAGTCCTCTCTTTCATATTATTTATTCTATTTGGAAATGCCAAGCTCCAAACATAAATGTGATTTTCACTGATGCTCTTCCACTTTGTCAGGCTACCCAACCCCCCTCCTCTTCCTAAATTTAATTAAAACCAGCATTCAGCCATACTGGAGAGAAACTCTATTTACATAACACAAAGAAAAACAATTTTTAAAAGCCCACATTAATCATGAGCTTTAGAGAAAGACACCATAAATAGGATGTATCTAGCCGAGCGACAAGCTCCAGCCACTTAAGAAAAATATCTTTCCAGCCGAAAGGATACCAGTGTTACTTACGAACATAGCTCTTTTGTTCCACGAACTCCTCATTTTCATATGAAGTTACATTATTTGCCTACCCTGGTAGAAAATAATGCATATTCAAATTTGCCTCATCTACTCCTGCAATCTAGTGAAAGCTAAATTTTGTTGTATGGTATTGCTAGGAGTAGAGGAAAATCAAGTACCTACTACATGCCAAGCAAAATGCTTAGTGTTCTGAAGACATTACTTCATTTGATAGTCCTGGCAGCTTCATGAAGTTACTTGTTTATTCACCTTGAGCTTGAGCTTGAACTTTTAACCCAGAATGGTCCTCCTGTCATGAAGTTCCCTACTTCTTGCCCACAGAGATGCAGGGACATATTCAAGACCATCAGACATCCACTATCTTCTGTACTGTGCACACATTTTTCTTGTTTCATTTCAACCATTTTACGAAGAAACATTTTGATCAAAATGAAAAGAAAAATATAGAAAGATTGTTAATGGCAGAGACCTCAAGTGGGTGACCAAAATGTTAAGAAGAGTGCATATTAATCAAGGTTATTACAGAAGGCTGTCTGATGAGCAGAGATCTGAATAATTCACCACCAAAGGATTCACCCAAATTGCTCTCCACCTCAGTTTACCTCAAATGCCAAAAGGTAATAACATAGTCTATGCTGTCCCCCAGAAATGTATTAAAAAGGTTATAGATTTGTTGTAGACAATTTGTCAAAGATAAAAGAAGAGAATATAAATTATTGAATTTTTACTATAAGTCAGTGCCTTGTAGAGGATTTTGTATATATTTTATTACATAATCTGCAGCACGAACAATGAGGTGGGTACCCTCATCCATATTTTATAGATAAAGAACCTGAAGCAGAGAGAGTTTAATCCCTTTGACTAAGGTTAGGTAATAGATGGTAGAGCCAGGATCTTAATCCAGATTTCTCTGACTTCATTTATCCATTTCCACCTGCTCTTCCTCTCATCAGAGATGATGCTGAAAGGATCCTGAACAGGCCACATCACTGAGATGTCCCATGTGGAGTGGACAGACTGGCCTGGATTCTGTTGCTGACTCTCACCTATGAGTCATGTTTACTCTGTCTCCGGAAATGCCATGAATAGATTATCAGCTTCCTTAACACCCCATTATATGTAAACTCCAAAAGGGTGGGGACAGATTATTTATTTAGCAATGGTTTTGCTTACTAATGCATCCCAAGCGCTGAGAACAATGGCTGGCATGTGGTAGAAGCTCAGTAAATTTTTTTGAATGGATGGAGTGAATGAACTCTTGTTCTGGCCTGAGCTCTGTGGTATCTGTTCTCTCTGATCACCCAGCTACATACAGTCTGGCCTTGCCCCTTCCTAGAGGTAATGTGAACTCAGCCACACTGTTATGTCTTGGTGACCACACAAGTTGGAAAAAAAAAATGACATGACTGGCATTACTATTCCCTAGATATTATAGAGATTCCTACAGGGTGAAAATGGGAAGGAGCTCCCACTAAATTGCACAGAATCACATTGGCTTGCCTTGATGTCTCTTTCTGCTCAGGCCTCATGGATTTGTGGGATCTTTTTGTGAACCTTCAGGGACATCGGGTGCTATTGTCAGCCAGATTGCTTGGTTTGCTTTCCTGCATTATCCTGGCTAGTTCCAATCCCAAATTCAGTACTTACTTTTCCTCATTTTATTTTTGGATACGTATGTCTAGTCAGGCAGGTTCGACTCTGACAGAAGTTCTCTATTTGGCATTTCCAAAGTCCATTCCTATGGGTAAAAACCCATAGTTTTCCCAGTGGAGAGTCTGAGTTGCTGTGTCACTTGTGTTTATTCAGTCCTTTTAATCCTCTTTAATTATTGAAAATCAATAGAAAGATAGTTTCTACACAGACAACCTTCCAAAGTGGCAAGTTCCAAAGTGACACAGTCACAGCTCACTGATGGTTGAGACTTCAAAGTCACCTGATGGACCGGGATGCCTGGGATGCCTGGCTCTAGCAATATTGGACTGAAAAAGTGGGGGAGGGAGTAAGTGATTCTTGCCAGGCTTACTTTCCCTTTTCCCCTGCACTTTAGTGATTTGCCCTACAGATGTGCCATTACTGAGAGCCCCAAACCAAAGCCTTTGATTGGTCTCACACCTTACTCTGAATAATACCATAAGCCAGACTCAATTGTCCTGCTATTTCCAATAACTGCCTATAAAATAATTGAAAAATTCTTTATTTGGCTGGTCTAAATTACACTGGTAACTGAGTCTTTATATCTGTGATGACTTGTAGGCTTGATCTCTGAATCAGGTAAGCTATTCTTCATTAGTCTCTCCCTGTCCCTGTTTCTAACCTTCCATACAAATTCCATCAACCTTGATCTGAATGTTTAGGATGGTTGAAATTTCAAATTCAAGACCGTACTTGTTAATATTCCTCAGCAGTCTTTGGGGACCATGTGCCCAATGGGATAAAAGCTTCCCAAGGATGGATGCACATCCAAGATTTACATATAAAGGTTAAGAGGCCCAGATGTTGCCTTGGATGAATGCTGCCTCATATTAATATTATATAACTAACTTGGGATACTAACATACCCTAAACTTAAACTTCTTCTCTTATGACTTGTAGGCCTCAACAATGACAAATCACACCATCTTTGGAGAGCAGCTAAATAGCTGGAACCCTGAACCTCCTCAGATGCCCTCTAAAACTTAGCCCATTATTCCTGAATCCAGCCAGCCCCTTATTGATCTCCTCTAATCTTCCTTTTCCCAGCTGTCAGACAGCCAGCCACAAAGTGCCAAACCCACCAGGCATGAAATTTCCCCTATCAGTGCTGTGAGACAGTCCCTTGTCATTAGTTCTCAGACATACACTCGTCCCATATTTATTGTTCCACATTTATCAGCTCGCCAAACATGCATGCGTTTGCAATGAATAGTGGAGGTAAAAATATTAAAACTAATCAAGTAAAGAGAGGCTGATCTGACATAGATAAACTCTGTCCCATGGCCATGTGCTTGTACCATGTAAACTTTACCATTTCCAGTGTAGAAAGCACTGCTTATAAACAAATCATATAAACAGCTAGTACTTAGTGTGGAGCCTGGTATACAGTAGGTGCTCAATAAATACTCAGTTCATGAATTTATGAAAATCAAAATATTTGACCAATTTTTTAGACCATCAGGACCAACATTACATGTTCTATTTGTCCAAAAAAGTGGTCTCCAAACTCTTTTGATTGGACCCCAACCCATACAATGTTTGAACATGCAGTGTTGTATGTATGACTGCACAAAATATATCATATCCTTTATAAAGCATATGCAGAATAATAAAAGTAGAGTAGGATTTTTAAATATATAAATAGAAACTCTAATACTGGAGTCAATATAGTAATTGTCATAAGTAGATGAAAATGGAACACCAATGATATAGCCTCAAAATTCAGTCATTAACTGAATTTCCAAATCAGTGGGGGAAAATCATCAGAAATCTAAAGTATCAAAATGACTAAACATATCATAGTTTGTTTTGGATTGTTTTAAAGCTAGCACTTATATTATGAAGATACTTGGAATTCTAGAAATTTGCCTCAAACTAAGAAAATAATATTGTGAAATGTTAATTTAGGAAGGGCTGGGAAACTGACCATTTTCTCATTTTCCTCTAATTGTTTTATCTCCTTAAATCTTTAATTTTGTTTAAGAAACAGAAAAGTAGGAAAAGCAAAATATATTTTTCTTCAATTCAGTATCTTTCTAGTATAAGTCAAACTGGTTCTTAATTGACCTTTAAGTATGGTGGAATTCACAGTCAACAGAATATACAGAGGAAGTGGCACAAGCCATATGTCAGAGGGCAGCCAATTATCAATCACTTCAAAAGCCAGCCCTCCCAAGAGTCCATTGATCCAAATAGTTCAGAACTCCATAGATCGTCAGAACTAAAAGCAACTTAAAAATAATTTGGTCCACCCCCCAGCCCTTTCTAGAGATCGAACGACCTAATTCCCAAGCAGCTAATGGATAGACACACTTAGTGGTAGAACAAGGATGAGAACTCACATGACTGATTTTCAATAGAATTCACTGTATAATGCCATCTAAACAGTGACTTGCAAAAATAAAAAATAAAAAAATAAACAGTGACTTGCTGAAAACAATTATCCTCTGATTTATTTAATCTTATATCAAGAATTTGAGATGGTCTTTTTTTTTTAAATATTTTATTGATTTTTTTCAGAGAGGAAGGGAGAGAGATAGAGAGTTAAAAACATCTACACCGATCAGCTGCCTCCTGCACATCTCCTACTGGGGATGTGCCCGCAACCCAGATACATGCCCTTGACCGGAATCGAACCTGGGACCTTTCAGTCCTCAGGCTGATGCTCTATCCACTGAGCCAAACCAGTTTCGGCTGAGATGGTCTTATAGTCAAAGAATCTTCTACTTATGGATCAGTGCCAAATTTTCTATCTTTAGTTTTCATCTATTAAGCTTAAGCCTTGATATAAATATTGAAGGTGAGGTGAATGTTTGCTTATCAACTCTTCCTTTATTCCTTAATTTGAATTTAAAAAGTTGGAACCATGTTATGGGAGGATGTTAGCTTTGCCTTCATCCGTGGGAGCTCAGAGTGAGAAGAAAGTGGAACAGAGAAAAGAAGGCACTCAAAACTCTCATGCTCACAAGAAATTTATCTCAGAGTATTAATGCAATGAAAGCCATCTTTATCCCAAAGAGGACAATGTATTCCAGAAAACTAGGAAGTTTGTGTGACATAGCTGTCTACAGCCACAGCAGAACAGCACAGCAGAGGACCTCTCAACATTTGGCATCTCCAGTCGTTGGCTATTTCTGAAGTTGTTGCATATGTATAATGGTTATGTTTTCCCCAAAATTACTACAAAGGGGATCAAAAATTTTAGTGTTGTTTAATGCTTTAATTATTACTCCAAATGATTCATCTTGTAGCTGAGAAAACAAGAACTCACACTGACTGAGTGACTTGCCTCTCTCCAGACTCTGAAACCAGTGTTCTTCCATGGCATCGGACACCTTCTATAAAGTAGGCCATATAACCAGCATGTGTGGCTTTGGGTGAAAACAATACGGGTCATTGAGAAAAACCTTGCTTTTCACTGGGTTTCTCAACACCTGAAAAAAGGCAAGCTTAGTTTTCTTCACTGTTGAAGATATTGAGACTCAAAGAGATTAAGTATTTGGTCAAGTTCACTGTGTAGCCACTAAGTAGCAGAGCTTAGAGGAGTTTGAACTTGGAGAGTTCTCTCCAACTCAATAGTCCATGCTCTGTCTACTCCACAATACTGCTTCTGCTAGGTGTCCCTTTGTTTTCCCATTATTTTGGGGCATATTTTTCTTTCATACTCACATCTTTAATTAGAGGTAAATGAAATCTAGTTCTTAATTTTATTTTATCATAATTATCCAATAAACTTAGTCTTTGTTTTTAAGCAGGATTGTCTAAAGCATTCATATATTCGATGTATCCCCCTCAACACACCAAGAAGTTTTAAAAACTTAAAACATTTTTAAGCATCATTGCCACTTTCATGCCTAATTATGGCCCTGCTGGTGGTGGTCATTCGCTCTCTCTGGCTGCAGCATTGACTGGAATGGAGAGCTGTGAAGGAGACAGTTCTTGGAAGAATCCTGGCATGTACAGAATTGGGAAAATGACTCAAGGTCCTGGGACGCCATCCATCATCGCCACTTCTGAAGCCAAAGTTGCAAAATCTAAGGGTGGCACTAGCACTGAAATTCCACTGCTTTCCCTCCCACCGTCACACCTGCCTGTGT
Source organism: Myotis brandtii (assembly GCF_000412655.1). Classification (NCBI taxonomy): domain Eukaryota; kingdom Metazoa; phylum Chordata; class Mammalia; order Chiroptera; family Vespertilionidae; genus Myotis; species Myotis brandtii. The sequence goes on from NW_005371410.1 coordinate 1,397,080, forward strand.
GACACTGTCAGCTGAGACTTGGACATCCCAACCTGGCTCTGAGCAATAGCATAGTATAAACATGATCTTTGAAATCTACTAGATTCAGAAAGATTAAAAACAGCATCCAGACACCTGTACTGTACTTCCCTGCCTTCTGCAAGCACTCAGCATGTTAAAAGAAGACCAACTCATTGTTTACTTCAAGTAAATTGTATAATTGATTTTACCATCCATGATACTGATAAACAAGGTCTCAATCTATGATGAGCACTTGTCCAAACATCTTATTATGTCAGAATGGGATAAGCCTTTCTCCAGTGCTTACTGAAGAAAATACTGGGGGGCTGAAAATCAATTCACCTTTCTTATCAACTAGAAAAATGATTTTAAAACCATTTTTCCTTTTCTTTTTTATTGAATTTATTGGGGTGACTTTTGTTAAAAAAAGATATATAGGTTTCAAGTGTACTATTCTATGAGGCATCATCTGTATATTGTATTATGTGTTCACCACCCCAAGTCAAGTCTCCTCTATCACCATCTATCCCTCCCTTTGCCCTCTTCTATCTCTCCCACCCCCTGTCCTTCTGGTAATCACCAGACTGTTGTCTGTGTCCATGAGTTTGTATTTTTAAAATGGTTTTTTAAATTATCATTATTATTATTCCCAGCACCGATTCAGTAGCTCAGGGACCCCTGAGAAGAGGCTGAGAGAAAGACTCTGGGCCTCCCAGCACCCTAGTGAGAGCAGCTTGACTTTTGATGTTCTACATAAGATTCCCTTTGAATAAAGAACATGGTGGGAAAGAAGGGTGAGTAGGCAGAGCACAAAAAAATTTTCAGGGACTCAAACTACTCTATATGATACTATTATGATGGATTCATGTCATTAATCATTTGTCCAAATCCACAGAATGTACAACACCAAGAATGACCCATCATGTAAATTATGGACTTTGGGAGATAATGATGTGTCAATGTAGGTTCATCAATTGTAACAAATGTACCTCTCTTGTGGGTGATGTTGATAATGGGGGACACTATATGTGTGAGGGTGGGTGCATATGGAAATCTTTGTACCTTCCTGTCAATTTTTCTGTAAACTTAAAGCTTCTCTGAAATATAAAATCTATGAATAATAAAGCAATATGGACACTTCTAAAAGTGTCTTAAAGTCTTCACCCTCTAAGCCAGTGGTTCTCAACCTTCTGGCCCTTTAAATATAGTTCCACATGTTGTGACCTAACCATAGAATTATTTTCATTGCTACTCCATAACTGTAATGTTGCTACTGTTATGAATCATAATATAAATATCTGATATGCAGGATGGTCTTAGGCAACCCCTGTGAAAGGGTCGTTCGACCACCAAAGGGGTCGCAACCCACAGGTTGAGAACCGCTGCTAAGCAGTTCAGTTGCACTTTTCCTGTGCCTGACTCTCATCTTTAATGCACTTAGCACTGTCCTATATTCGTGCCCCTTATGAGGAAGCAGATGTTGGGCTGGCATATGGTGCCTACTCATAAATTTCTTTAACCTTTCCCTGGTGTATAAGCCACAGGCAATGATGGGTTCCAGTGACTGGCCTTCTGAGCTGTCCCTGAGGAGTTCTGACGCACTGGTCCCATTTGTTCACCTCGGGTGGGTGAGCCAGCATGGTGGGCATCCATCCATCCTCTGACAACAGGCCCAGATGCAGACAGCAAGAAGCCAGCAGGTTGAATCAGGCTCTGAGAGCTGCACCTCGCATCCCACCTGGAAAAGCCCAAGCTGCAGGAGCCCGTGGTCCTCTGTAGCCTGCAGGTGTGACTGGAGGGGCTGAGCCAAAGATTTCAGCTGCCTAGGGTACTCGGTGAATTGCACTGAAGATAGATGATGAATGGCAAGGACTGGAGGCTCAGATTGGTAGATGCTGAGGCAAGTTTTCACACGTTAGGCTATGGGACACCCAGAGGTGTCTATGAAGGTCAAAGGAAGAGAGGCCTCTCCTGACATAAAAATAGCCGTTGACACTCACCCAGCACCCTTTTCTCCTGAGGGCTGCAATGGCAGAAATGGTCTGATTGCATGTGATCCTGCATTTGCACATATTTTGCCTGTAGTTGATTTGCTTTAGTCATATCTTCTGATAGATACTGCAAGTAATTTAAGAACAAGCCATGTCTCCTGAAATATCACCTTTCTTCTAAAGCACCTGCCACTAACCTGGGCACATGCTATATACGCGTAACCATTTACAGACCCAATGACAGATTGGAAGCCACCACCACTGACTTTTCTCACAGCAGTGGCAGTAACTAATACTGATGTGACACTGTTCTGCTTATACAGTCATAGTGGATTATTTGCTTTCATGGATATTGTCTAATGTGATAGATTATTATGCCTATTTTACAGAAAATAACACTGAAACCATTGTTTAAAGAATTAGCCCAAAGCTGTAGAGATTTTAAATATAAAAGGATAGAATTCATGTTTCCTGACTCAGATTCTAGTTGTAGCTGAAGTCGACCTGAACTTTAATTGTAGAATAAGGCACAGTAGTTGCTGTTCCTTTAGAAAGGAAGTTTAGGCAGGTAAGAAGTCACACGTATGTATTTTAGTGGTAGGGCAGTACTATAACTATTGTTGAAATTAGGTTCCATTGTGAGTGTGGAGCCTTACCTATCCCTTTGTTTTTCTACTCATCCATCCTGGTATGTGCAGTCAGTCCCACGAGGAGCTTTGGTGAGAGCTTGAGGTGTATGTAATATATAATAAACGTGTTGTGCTAGAATAGTCTGTATAATCAATGAGAGCATGAAGGAGGATGCCTCCAATTCTGACCAATAGGGAAAAAGCCTCACAGAAGAGTAACCATTAGGCCTGATCTTGCAGGATAGAGAAGGAGCATGAAACAGAATTGTAGCAAAGGAACCACATAAGCAAGAGGCGGGCATGAAAGAACATGGCATTTTTGATGAACTGTGGGTTTATTCCCATCCCTCACTGTGATCTCCTCCCTCTTTACCCATCAATTCCTCCTAAAATTCAATCAGCCTACAGGGACTTATTGGGCATTGTTTCATGCCAGATATTGCCATTTCTTTATTTCCCACCTCAGTTGCTTGTTACCTTACACCTGTATAACTGCAATTGTTTTTCTGCAATAGACCACTGCTCCTGGTCATTCAACACTGATTCAGTGAATTATGTGGGAGGCACTGTGTTGGGGCCCTGTAAGGTATAAAACTACCTAAAGCAATAACCCTGTCTTCAAGGAGTTTGAATTCTTGCAGGGGAAACAGGACAGGTATAGAAATAACTATAATTTATGGCCTAATATGAGTGCTACAGAAGTGCTGTAAAATGAATTATAGGCATTTGCACAGTGTAATAGAACTCCATTATGACATGGTTCATTAGTACATGCGTTTGGATATACTATAAATCAGCTCTTGATACAAACAGAAATGATGAGCGAATCAATTAGAAGGAGAAAGCTTTTTTTTTTCCAGGTGAAGCCTGGATGGGAGAACTAAGACCCAGGTTTCAAGTTCACCATCATCTTTAATTTCTTCATAGCTCTCCTTGAGATCCAGGACAATAGGACTGTGACAGCTGACACTGGAAGAAAGAGCTGAAAACAGGGTCAAAATCCAGCAAGTCATTGTCAAAGGCAAGGTCAAAGTACTATGTAGAGTTTCCTATAATCTCACACACAAAAGGTGGGAAGAACACTGTAAAACAGACCACCAGTTCAGATGATGGAAGATAAGAGAGTGTTAAGGTACAAGGGAGCTAGGATATGGTCAGTCAATCAAATTAACTCTAGTGCTCACTCACATCTCCCCATACATGCTCATGGCTTCAGTTACCTTCTCTATATAACCTACCCTAACACCCTTCCTTTCTGAGATCTAGGTTTATATATCTGCCCATTCAACCCCTCCCCCTGGATATTTATTTCACTAGTTCCAAGACTACAGTGACCCTCTGTTCCCCTAAGCCTGCTGTCTTGTATTCCCTAATTGTTCCACTGTCTACTACTTAGTTATAGAGTGAGATACTCAAGAGACATCTAATCACTCACTGCCTTCTCCCTCTTTTCCTATAGCCAAACTATTACCAAATGATGTTAATTTACCTCTGAACTGTCTTTTGATTTTATCTGCATGTTTTCCAACTCAGTGGCCACCCCTCTGGTCTAGGAAGGCTGAACTACTGTAGTTGCCTTCTCACTGGTCCCCCTACAGCCTTTCTGACTACTCCACTGCTCTCAGGGTGATCTTTGCAAAAGGGAAATATGACTATATCACTTCCCTGGTTATGACATTTCTATTTTTTTCCATTGCTTTGAAAATAAAACCAAAATCATTAGCATACCTCAAGGATCTTGATTTATCTAGTTTAAACTATCTCATTAACCTCATTACGTATCTTTCTCCCCAAACTTCTTGTAATCCAACCACCGTGGCCTTCCCTTGGAATCAAACATGCCACTATCTCTCCTGGTGCAGTACTGGGTTCAGGCTATTCTCTCAGGCATGGTCACCTTCTTCCCCCTGCAACTATTTCTCATGACACCTGGTTCACTAAGACCCATCTTTGAAATTTCAGCTCAAAATTCCCTTCTCTAGAAATGTTTCCCTGACCTCCGTATTCATTCCTTATTTTCCATCAAGGGTAGATTCTTGAATTCATGTTCTAGGGCTGTGTTTCTTCTTCAGCACACTAATCTCAGTTTGTAATGAAAAATTTATCAACATTTATTTAACAAACATCTGTATTTCCATGCAGATTGTAATCTATATGAGGACAAGAACTGCATCTGTTTTTTCTTCCCATTTTATCTCCAGTGAAATCACAGGACTCTGGCACATGGTAGGCATTACTGAATATCTGTTAAACAAACACTTGAACCATAGTGAGTGTCAGCGAGACTAGGCAAAGTCAGGTCAGGTGGGGTGCAAAGAGAAATACATCCAAGAGAGGATGTGCCTGATACAGGCTCCTTTTAAAAAAGGTGCTGGATTAAAAAATTGTGGTACATCTACACAATGGAATACTACGCTGCTGTAAAAAGGAAGGAACTCCTACCATTTGCAACAGCATGGATGGAACTGGAGAGCATTATGCTAAGCAAAATAAGTCAGTCAGAGAAAGATACTAGTAAATATCACATGATCTCACTCATTTGTGAAATATAATGAACAACATAAACTGATGAACAAAAACAGATCCAGAGACAGAGAAGCATTGATCAAACTCTCAAACTTCAGAGGGAAGATAGTAGAGGGTGGGGTTAAGGGGGAGAGATCAACCAAAGGACTTGTATGCATGCATATAAGCCTAACCAATGGACACAGACACCAGGGGGGTGAGAGCATGAGTGGAGGAGTTGGGGGGGACAATGGAGGGGATAAGGACACATATGTAATACCTTAATCAATAAAAAAAGAGAATCAATATGATCAATTATTGAGCACTTATTTTGGAGAACAGTGGACTAGGTGCTTCAGATACATATTAATTTAAATCCTTACAACAAGTGGCAAATGAAATATGAAGGTCTCCCTTTATAAGTGAAAACCTCTGGTTTGCAAAGGGAAGAAACTCATACCCACAACGTACATCTAAGTCTGGAATTTGAACATGAGTCTGGTGCTCACAAGTGGAAATGATTAGTTTTAAATGTAATGGAAAGAGTTAGATGTGATGGAAAGATATAGTGGAAATGTTTCTTGAAGTTGCTCTGTCATCACACATGTAAACATGGTTGAGGAAACGTTCTTAGTCAAGATGAGGAAGTGATAGATTTTCTGATGATTCTGATTCAAACTCACCAAATAGTGCAACTCCTAAAGCGTCCCAAACTCCTCAAAATGGAACCCGTCCAAAAGTATTGTAAGAGACCATAGAAAGGTAGAAAGAATAAGGGTGTCCCCTGTGACAGGTCTTTTGTTAATTCCTAGACAGGAACACCAAGGATGGGCACAGATGGCCAGGAAGGCACAGATCGGAACAAACTTCTGTGTGACATTCAGTGTGGACATTCCCCGTGATCACAGCAGAATTTTTAAGGCGAGAATCTCGAAGAAAGATGAGCAATTCATTAGTGGCCAAGTTTGAAAAGTCACTATAGTCACCGTCTAATGAGGCTTCTCGCCCAAATCTCCAAGAAAAAAAACCAACATCTCCATTAGCTGGTGACAAACACCCCGCGCAGTTCGGGAACCAAGGTTTTGTTGATTGCTGACACTTGAGAGCGGGTAGTGATTCATGTTATAAAAAGAACTAGATTTTTTTTTTAAGAGATGCAACTTGGTAACTAATTTTTGTCTCTCCCTGCCAGTGTAACCGTTTGAATGTTAATTTAATTTTACAGAATATCATTTATGTAAATGTAATTAGAAGGGAAACATGATCTGGAGATGCACAGCACCAAAGAAAATTTATTACTCTAAGGGGTATTGCTCTAATCATTCAACTGCAATATTGAGTTTCCCCAGATTTAATCTAAAAGCAATAAATTACAAAAGGCTAATGCCCTGCCCAACAACAAGCTGTCATGAACCCAAGTTTCAGGGAGGGAAACCAGAGGAGGAAGAGAGGGGAAAAAAGCCTGAACTTTATTTCGGCAACAGGCGATCGTCAGCTTCAAATTTCCTTCCATAAAACTCAGTAGAGCCAACATAAGTCGGGAAAAATAGAAAGCTTCGTTCACTAAACAAGAACAAAGTGATCACTTCCAACCTCCTATTGCTTTTCCCTGCAGACAGTTGACCAGGGCTCTCTACTTGCTGCTAAACATTATTAGAAATGTTTGAAGTTCAGGACTCCATGCTCCCCGACAACAGAGAGAGGAATCCAGCCAGGATGCAGCAGCTCTGTCTCTTCACCTTATGACTGGGCTGTGTTTTTGCAAAGAAGAGGAAAAGACACAGCCTGATTAACGTCAAGGTCCATATTGCATTCCACTGCGTGCATGCCCGAGGGCCAGTTCTCCCGGGGCACCTTGCCAACACAGAGAAGCAAGCCTGCTAAAAGGAAATACTCTTCTGTCTCCTCCTCATCTCTTCATGCTCAGTGAGAGGTTGTGATGGGAAGAACTTGGGGTTGTAGGTGGTCTCCCTGTTGCATAAACCCCATACCTGAACTTGAACATGGTGAAGGCTACCTGGCCCCTTAAAGATGCTCAGCAATTGCCATGAGGAAAAAAGGAAATCAGTAAATGGACAACCTGGCTCACAAAAGAAACCCTGGGTGAGGTATTTAAAAATTCCATTGTCTGGGTTCCATCACAGAGCAATTAAATTAAGATTTCTGTGGTTAGGGCGCAGACATGGGTATATTTTAAAAGCCCACCCCTCCTCCCATGCTGCCACGGGTGATTTTAATGCATAGCCCACAATGAGAACCGCAGTCCTGGATCAAGGTGATCATGTGCAATGGAATGCCTATGTTCCATGGGTTTCCTGGTCACAGAATCATTCTAATGAACGAGTCAAAGGGGAAGGAGAAATGTCTCTACACATAGAGAATAGAGAGACAATTGCAGCTGGCCAGGTAGGCAGCGGTGGTTATCAAGTAAAACCATACCTCAAGTAACTGAGCATTCAGTATGTTTGTTTTGTTTCCTCTACCACCTCCAAATTCTCCACCTTGCACACACAAGCACACGGTTCACAATTCAAATGGACTTGACTGAACGTTCCTCTCCTTCCAAAATTAGTTTAGTGAAGACCCTTTAGCAGATTCTTTAAAAGATAAAATATTTGTCAATGATGTTCTGAAGTATTTTAACAATGGACAAAGGCAATACCTTTATGCCCATTGGGTTGAGCACTCACTTCAGACCTCACTGACTGACACAGGCTGTCTGGTGATCAATAACTTTTGGGCACAAGAGAAGACAGAATTGACAGAGAAAAAAAATGTTCATTTCTGACTCCATTTCTAAGAACAATGTTTTAGCTGATTCTGTTACTTTTTAATTGCACTTGCTAAACAAAGCATGCTGATGGGTCAAACAGAATTCAATTGTCCAAACAAGTCAGGCAGAAGAGCATCCCTTTTTACCTGGTCGGTGGAGGCTGAGCTCTCAGTCTCTTTTCCACAAGTGAGCGTAAGACCATTAGATCTCATTTCTCACTAAACTTTTTCTTCCAAAGCAAACATCTCAAGAGTGTTAAATTAAGCAATTCATTATCACAGCCCCCTGTATTATATTACAAAATTAAACAACTAATTATTTTTTTTCACAGCCTAGATATTTAATTATTAGCTAGTTCCTCTCTCAGGAGTCAACCAGACTACATTATAGTACAACTCATCTTTCCCTTCTTGTTTCAAAAGGTGCTAAATAATTTCATTGAAAAATCAGCAAAAGCAAAATAATAAAAATTGTTTTTTTAACAGTCATATCATGAGGCAATGATAAAAATTTCAGCCACCTACTTGGGTAGCAACAACTCATAGAGAAGAACTTATAGGTGTTTTTTTTTTCCAGTTTTATTTGGTTCACATATCACATCGCAACTAGAAATATAATGTGCTCAACATCACCAACCAAGGGCACCAAACAAAGTCACCAATCAATAACCAACACATTCTTTTGCATTGAAAAATAATTTAGAAGAAACTCATTCCTCGTAAGGGTTACACATCCGATTCTCAAATTAAGTTGGTCAAATATTCAGAATTCATATGCATTTCCAGGTAAGTATGCAGCTGAGATAGAATGAAATGCTATGGGATTATTTAGATAATAAAACAACATGAATCATTTCGTCAGGAAAACATGGCCCATATAGTTATATCTCCCTTTATTTCCAGTTACAGTTATTTGCCTAGAATCTAGGCCCTAGATCAGTGATGGCGAACCTTTTAAGCTCAGCGTGCCAGCATTTTGAAAAACCCTAACTTAACTCTGGTGCCGTCACATATAGAAATTTTTTGATATTTGCAACCATAGTAAAACAAAGACTTATATTTTTGATATTTATTTTATATATTTAAATGCCATTTAACAAAGAAAAATCAACCAAAAAAATGAGTTCACGTGTCACCTCTGACACGCGTGTCATAGGCTCGCCATCACTGTTAGAGGCTGCCCACATTCCTTGCCACATGGCCCCTTCCACCTTCAAGCAAACAGCACCGAATCAAATCCTTCTTGTGCTTGGATTTCTGACTTCTCTGGCTGTGATCTCTCTCTCTCTCTCTCTCTCTCTCTATATATATATATATATATATATAAATTGATGCCTGAATAATATAAATAAACTTGGTTGCCTTAAATCCTTTTGGAATAATGAAGGGTAAATACAAACCCATTCATTCACACCTATATTCATACACAGAGGTTTAATACCTTGCCCAAGTATACACAGTTAGCAAATAATGGATCTGAGGTTTGAAAACAAAAACATGCATCCACCCAAAAACCAAAGTCATTGAAAAGTTTGAATGGACAATCAGAGAGGACGGCTTTTGGTCAGATCGTTCAGTGAAAGAGGCCAGTCAATGTAGATTTGGGCTAGAACATTTTAAGCAAAGGGAGCTTCAACTGCAAGGACTTGAGGTGGGAAGAGGCTGAAAGTGAAGGGAGAGAGAGAAAGCCAGCTGGACTGGATCAAGCTCCATTTGTCAATGCCATTGTTGTCCACTTGCATTATAGCACCAGAAATTGGTAATGGCCACATCCTCCAAAAAGCACAGGTGAACACTTTTCATTCCAAAAGGAAAGGCCTTTTGATTATTTTGGCATTTCAATCGTTAGTGTGCAAGGTAATTACTAGCTGCCTAACATTTGAGCAGGATTGATAGATTCCATTTAGGCCAATGTGTGGCTTATGCTTTCCCACCCCAGGAAATTAGCCAAGGTCAGTAGGTTATAGGGCAAATAAATGTCAAGATATGTCAGAATTTCTTATTCTTGTTGCATTCCTCTGGCCTTCTTGTTGCAGGTACAGAGCCAGGCTGGAGAGCTGATGGGGCAACGCCAGCCCAGTGCTGCATGTAGAAGCATTTATGAACACTCAGTGACTGGATCAGTTAGAGTAGGTATTTGAGGCAACAAAAGGTTCCTCCATTTTATTTACGACCAGAAATGAAAAGTTAAAAGGTGCAAAAAACTGTGTTTATTTTATAAAGTCTACTGGTTTTTTTGTTCTCTTTTTATTGAGGTATGATTGACATGCAAAAAAGCTGTACATATTTAATGCATGTATCTTGATGAATTTGAATATAAGTATACAATCATGAAACTGTCACTATCTAAAATGCCATAGAGTTAACTATCATCTCCAAAAGTTTATTTACTCCTGCTCTTTTATGTTGATGAGCATAAGTAAATGCATTATCCTTTTTAAAGGTTGAATTAATAAAACAAGGTGTGTTGGGGAGAATGGGGTTGGGTGGGTATTCTGAGAAGCAAACTAGCCATTTTGGTTGATTTTTTCCTTCTATCAAGTAGATGCATTTTTTTGTATCATATAGATACAGCCTTGAATTTCAAAATATGGAAAAAAATTAGAAACTATTGTACTTCATGGTTGATATAGGTAATGAATTCAATTTGGGTCATAAGCAAGTTTATTTAAAACTGTCTATAATCTAGACATTCTGCCTGGCTTTCTAGAGTTTGTTTTACCAGAGCTCAGGAAGCCAAGTTCTAGTAAAAAGTTAAAAACAATTCTGAAATTCATGTGCAATTGTTTGAGTCTAATAAATCTTTGTAAAGTTATGAAGGGAGCCAAGGGGAATGCATTTGACCCAGGCCTAACAGTTATTTACTAAAACTTGTGCCAAACACTGTTGTTTTCATTATCCAAGGGCCTTCCTATAGCATAGTTATTTATTACAATTTCTTAATTATTCATCCCAGCAAGGGTTATAATTATAAACCTGCCACCAATGACAAGGTAATATGTAATTCCTTAGAAATCTCATTTTTTATCTCATGTTAATTAATGCTCTCTTATAAATTGTGACCTAACCATAAAATCCACTTAGTGCTTGAATTTAATCTTTCATATTCAGTGAAAAACCAGACAAAATCTGCTCCAAGGCACCCAGGTAAGCCCAAATGAGCTGGTTTGATAAACAGTTGAATATACAACAGGCTTATTTCTTGGTGTGAACTATGTGAATTCCCACCGTGAGTAATATTTGCAGCATGGCATCAGCTAAGAGTTTGAAGGGGGAGGGGGATAAGAATCATTCTTTTCTTCACTCTAAGAGGCAGTTCTCTGTCAAGATTTCAACATTTTTAAATGTTGACAAGCAGGTACACTCTAAGACGTGCTTTTCGCCTGGCTGATTATGTAAATTATATTCATGGAATGCGTCACTTGGGTATTCAGGTGCAAGCCCATGGTGTCTAATACATGTCCTCCTTGTCAGAAGCAACAGCACCGTACATTTTCAGTAAAGATAACTGATCAGGGGAAAGGAAAAAAATAACTGCTATTTTCAACCAGAACTATAGAAAGTGCCCTTAGTCCAGAAAAGATGGGATGGCAGGCTAAGGCTGTAAAGTACAGCTCTGACCTTATTAGCCAGGCTCCTGTGTTAAATATAGTGGCTATAATAGAATTTGTATGCCCTAGTTTCCGACAGGTTGAATGTTGCTTAGTGATCCAGGGGCGGGAACTGGCTGCCTGCATTCAAGGGAGATCATAGATTACAGACATTGCCTGGGCATTGCAACCAGAGGATGCTGTTAGAACGGCTCACAGAGAGAGAGAGACAGCTTCCTAATGCCGGTAATTGGAAGGAGGCTGAATTTGTTATCTATTACAGAGTTATGAATTACTCCAAAACTATTTCTTTATTTCAAAACTATTTATCTGTGGGTCGGGAAACTGGGCTGGCTTAGGTGGTTCCTCTGTCTCATGTGTCCCACAGAGAGCAATCAAGGGGTCAGTCAGGGCGGTGGCCATCTCAAGGCTCCACAGAAGAAGGATCCTATCACTTGCATTAGAAGCACATCACTAGGCTCAGCCCACATGCAAGGATGAGGGAGTACACAAGGGGATGAATAGCAGGAAGCAGGGAGCAGGGATCCTTGGTAGACATTTTATAAGCCCTCCTACCAAAAAACCCTGAGGTCTCTCAGGCACCCAAAATATCTCTCCCCTATAATGACATGCTTGTCATACTTCAAGCCAACAAAATGAAATGGTAGCACCTTGGCTCTCCTCCTACGCCATGGTGACTGGCAGGAAATATAATGGTGTTATTCACAGGCAGTACATGGCATAGGGCAAAAAGCAAACATTTTCCATTCCAAATACAAACAGAAAACCATTCTTTCTGGGCTTAAATGGGTTTGAATATCCTTTTCCTTCATGTCTCCAATACACACAAAGCCCCTTCCAAAAGTCTGGAGGAGAACCTTATGCTGCAAGGAGGAAGGCAGACACAGCAGGGTCCCCGGGAGCGCCAGGGAGCTGCAGTTACCCGAGCCACCCACAACCAGCCTTGCACAGAGCATAATGGATAGAAGCAAAGCCTTTGGTGAAAATCACTTGATGACCACTCTTAGCTGATGACTATTCTTGTCAAGATCCTAAGCAAAGCTAACACTTAACAATAAAGCCATTGAAACCAGAAGCAGACTTTGCCCAAGCGAGAGGCACAAAGGATGTGTGACAAAAACCACCTTTGGCAAATAAAGGGGAGCATAGAACAAATCAGAAACAGCTCCTTGGCCACACAGGCTAAAGGCTATGACTCATCCTAAATAGTGAGCAACTGGAAGACTGTCACCAATATCCACTGTGTGTTTGTTCTATTTTGTAAGGTGATGGGTGGGGTTTTCTGTTGAATTGCCTTGGAACTCTCTCTGTTTGCCTGACAATGACCCAACAGGGACTGATAGCTTTCTTCTTAGGTGGAAAGTCTGAGGAACTTTCCATGGGTGCATGGAAACAGGATCTACACCCAAATCACTTTCCAACTGACCAGAAACTACGATTTTCAGTTGTTGGGCATTTGTATTTCCTCAGAACAGCCTTTAAAAGTTTGTTTCTAAGCTAAGACTTCTTAGTACAAAGCAAGCCAAACATACTGATCCCCGTTTCAAGTCTACTTTCACAGCCTTATAATAGGGATCCCAGCAGAAGTCCAGGTTCCTTCCAAAGAGGAGTAGCCTCATAGTACATCCAGTGGCCTCCCTGTCCTAGCACACTGACCTACAGGATGAGCAGAGAACTGAAGACCCCCTTGTCTGCTGCTCCTTCTGTCCCTGAGTTCCAGCCACAGTGATGTTGCTGGTGTTCACCTGAGAACCTTGCTCTGAATAAGTGGATGTGTATCAATATTTATAGAAAATGTCATATTATTTTTATTATAGGGTAACTCACTCATTTTGCATTGTTGTCTTTATTTTGTACAGCCCAAATTTAAAGAAGCAGCTAAGTATCATAATCAAGAAAGCCATGGGCTCAGTATGGAAACTAACTATGAGAATGAATGTTCCAGTGCCCAGAATGGATGACATTTGGTAAGTTTGCATATTTCATAAAATGGCATCTTAATGGGCTTATTTCAGCCTGGGTGTCTTGTGATCTTCAGTAATTTATTGGTTTAGGGGTTGTTGTTTTTTTGTTTGTTTGTTTTTGAGTCAGTAAAGCTTGAAGGTTGTCTTAGCCTGGATTCCACAAGAAGCAAAATCTAAGAAAATAGCCATGTGTAAGTAGTTTATTTGGGAACGTGATCCCAGGAACCAGAGTGAAACGGGAGGAGAGAGAGTCTATGCAAGGGCATCAAATGGGTGACTAGTGGCTCAGTCTTGCAGGCTCATCTGAGAAGCAACATGAAATGCATCTCGGGAACACAGGAAGAAGCATTTACCCAGTGACTCCCGGTTGCTATTGATGAACATTTCTCCCAACCTGGGATTGATTCCTCCCACTTCTGGGTTGCACATTCTTGGGCATCAATTGAGTTCCTAAAGCATCCAATGCAGTGACTCCACCAGAGAAGCTGCATGTCTATGAGAGCAAATGGTGTACAGCACCGGCCTGTACCTTCTGGAAACTAGTTGGAGACCGCACAGAACTTTTGCTTGCAGTAGTGGCTGACATAGGGTATGGGTGTGGCTTAGAAGATTAGAAATGGTGCTTAAAGTTGTCTAATAAAACAGTTTTCAGCTAGAAAACACACACGGAGAGATCATCCATTCACAAAGGAATAACATCTCAAGTGATTTAATAAAAAAAAGAAACACCCCCCCCCAAAAAAAAAACAGTTTTCAGCTAGAAAACACACACACAGAGATCATCCATTCACAAAGGAATAACATCTCAAGTGCTCAGTGGAAATGAAGAGATAGTACTGAAGCTGTGAGACACAAGAACTTATCTTATGAAGGGAGAGTTTGGCTTGTTGGTTTACCTAGGCACCATGATAAGTATGTCATTGTAACAGAAGGATATTTGGGGCCCCTGAGAGATCTGCTCGGTACCTTAGATAGGATGTCTTTAAAATGGCTCCCCAGACTGGCCAGTGTGGCTCAGTTAGTTGAGCATCAACCCATGCACCAGGAGGTCACTGGTCCAGGCACATGCTTGAATTGTGGGCTTGATCCCCAGTAGGGGGCTTGCAGGAGGCAGCCAATCAATGTATCTCTTTTCTTGATGTGTTTATCTCTCTACCGCTCTCCCTTACTCTCTCAGAAATCAATAAAAACATATTGAAAAAAATAAATTAATAAAATGGCTCCCCAAACTCCCACCTCCTGGAATTCATGCCTTTATGTAAGCTTCTCTCCTTGTTTGTAAGGCTAGACCTAGTGACTTGCTTCTAATGTAAAAGAAAAGTCGTGGAACATTGAGGGGAAAATTTATTTTATTTAAAAATATTTTAGGTCTCATCCTATGAGAATGTGAGCTCCAGGAAAGGTGCAATTGGGCCAACAATCATATCACCAGCCATGAGACAGTGTTTGGAACATAATAGAAGCTCAATGAGCACTTGTTGAATGAATACAACTAAGTAAGGGAAGAAGGGAGTAAGTGATGGTCAGTATGTAAATCAAGGAGAGATCAAGCCTAGTGAATTTTCAAGTGCATAAGTAATCAGGAATTCTCCCAATAACCAGAGTGAGAACTTAAAAATCCTCACATTACACTGGAAAGATCCTGGGACACATATTTGGGAAAAAACTATTAGCTTTTTCTCTGAATAACTCTGAGTTTGTTTTCTTTTTTCTGTCAGAGAAGATGTTAATAATAATGATTTCACAAAATTGTGAGAAACCGTAAGTTTGCAAATAAAAGTACTTTGCAAATTCACAAAGCAATAAACAAATATCTGTTATTATGTGTCCTGCCTTCTCTGATAGTCACCTGCAAGGCACCATCCCTTTCTTTTGAGTTAGAGCCACAGGGAAAAATTGTAAGTCTCAGGAACCATTTCTGTTTTTTCCTCATCTTCTAAACGAAATAGTTTGGCTTTGCTTCCAAACCAAGGTGAAAGCAAGGTAGAAATGGAGTAAAGAACAAAGAGAAAGAAAGTTAGAGGAAAATGTAACTTGCCATGAGGACTGATCATGAAGATTTTACATGTTGCCAAAAACAAAATGTGATATTTTCTCATGTGGCATGTTTATGGATTAATTTCTTTGTTTTGTTTTTTAATTTACTACGTGTGTTTTTTTTATTTTTGATAGTATTACAGATGTCTCCCATTTTCTATTTTTTTTGGGGGTGGGGGGTAGTTTGACAGAACCTAAGAGGAAACACAAAAACCTTTTCATCCAAGTTCTAGAATGTTCGAGATGCTGAGGATTTCACATTCCTCTGTGATTCCAACGGACTCACTCAGCTATAGGGTTAGATTTTTTCTAGTTTTCACCAAAATCATACATGTAAGAAGGAAACAAGCCTGTAGGATTGAAATGCTTGCAGAGAGCTATCAAGTCATTGTCTTAGAGGGAATTCCTTGAAAAGCAGTAGGAAGAAGGCAGCTCATTTTGGAGTTAGTGGGAAAAGAACTGGGAGTAGGAGCTATAGGAGAAATAAGGGAAGGCCACCAATCTCCGAGTCTTTTAAAGAAGCTCAGCTTTGAATGGTAAGACTATACCTGCTGCTCAATTATTGAAATATAGACGATGCACTACTTGCTGAGTATCTGCCCCTGCATCAAATATACCTGGCTAGATAGTCCCACAATTAATCTCCGAGTCTTTTAAAGCAGCTCAGCTTTGAATGGTAGGACCATACCTGCTGCTCAATTATTGAAATATAGACAACACACTACTTGGTGAGTATCTGCCCTGCATCAAATATACCTGGCTAGATAGTCCCACAATCCAGCAATTGGATGGTCAATTCCAGGGCCAGCATGGCACCTGCTGTACCCTGTCTAGAGGGTTGATTTATTTTTGAACTTGTGCCAGTTGCTCAGGCTGTACCATATCTGTGTTAAAGATGTTCATTATCAATCCTGTCTTGATGCTATTTTAATCTTCTTCCCTATCCTCTGAACATAGGTGGACACACAGGTGCACACACACACACACTATGTATGCTTATATGTACATGCTAATTAGTCCACATAATGTAAGATGTTCATTATCAATCCTGTCTTGATGTTATTTTATACTTCTTCCCTATCCTGGTTCCCAGTCTCTGAACATAGGTGAACACACAGGTGCACACACACACACTACGTATGCTTATATGTACATGCTAATTAGTCCACATAATGCCCATGTGCACACATGTGCCAATGTACACATACTTGTGAATACATGCACATACATACATGCACAAACACACATGCCTGTATACAGACACATGCGCAGACACACACCTGCACACACACCTGCACTCACTTTGCCCAGCTTCTCCACCCTCCCCTGCCCTTGTTCTGTTAGCACTCATCTCTCACACGAGGGCTTAGTTCCTCAGCCTCATCTTCGGTCTAATGATGGCAGACTAAAAATGGTGAATCACACCATTGATGAAATTCCCCCATGTTTACCTTACACCAAATTGCTCCAATATTCCTGGAGATACTTAGCATTTACAAACTGTTTATTTTCTGATGCATGCTGGAGTCTTTGTAAGCCTCATTCTTCTCTTCTGTAAAGTGATTCCTATCATATCTGGCTCACAGATCTAAGGCAAGGAATGTAAAGGATTAGCACAGGGCCTGAACATAGTTACAATAAATGCTAATTGTTGCTATCATGGGATTTATTGTTCATGTTTTTATCATTAGGTTTTTGAGTACCATATATTTCCAATTAACCCATCACCTTTTCAAAATGGTATCTACAATAAAGGACAAAGACTATAAGTATTTCTTCGCTTACTTTGTTTATTTTTTACTTTAATTGGTAAAGAAAAGGAGAGAGGCAAGTATGCTTAGAAGTTTTGGATTAGATTTAAATGAATTTAGCAGCTGATATTTATAGAAAACCAAAATAAACTAAGACTCTTTAAAAGCTATTTCTTCACAATATCATATTTCAGCTAAATCTCCACTAACACAATAATTCTGAGAGTTTCAATTAAGGGCCATGAGGATTCAATGTACAGTCTCCTCTCTGGAAGATCAGTACAGATTTTTTCTTGCACTTCCTTGTGCAGCGCAAGGGGCCATATAAGACACCTATTACACATCCAGGGAGGACATTAGGAAAGTACAAACTGCATCCAAAGTACATTTTACTCCTAATAATTAGAACTGGATGAACAGCTAGAAAAAAAATATGAACCTGCTCAAATGAACTTGGTTAGCTCTAACTGATATAATGCAGTTTTCCAAAGAATAATTGATATTATATAATCATAACTGCCAGTTTATGTCACAAAAGTGACATTTGACACGTTCCTGCTAACCAGCCTAACATCATCAATTAAAACATCACTTGTGTAATGACATTTCGCCAGTCCGTTTAGCATCATAATTTATGACATCACCTCTTTTATGAAACCAGAAGATTGAAGAAAGGTGATTGGGAAGATCTTCGGACTGAAAAATAGCG
Organism: Myotis brandtii; assembly: GCF_000412655.1. Taxonomy (NCBI): domain Eukaryota; kingdom Metazoa; phylum Chordata; class Mammalia; order Chiroptera; family Vespertilionidae; genus Myotis; species Myotis brandtii. The sequence continues at coordinate 1,415,049 of NW_005371410.1, forward strand.
CTCAGCTTTGATTTGCACTTTCAGATTCTTCCATGTTTTTAATCCTGTTGCCAGGATAATTGTTAGGTAATAAATAAACAAATAAAATCACAGTGGAAGTCATAAGGACAACTTGTTCCTTCTCTAGTTTCCCTTAGTTTTGGTTCAACATCCCTGGGTGGTGCTAACAGGATTTTATTTCACAGCTGAACTGTAAAATGGTTGTTCTTGGAAATCCCTGGGAAATAGGAAACAGGAAAGAAAATCTTTGAGTTTGAGCTTGAGTGTGGAATAGCATATTCATGTCTCACCAAACCATTTAAAAACAATTTCTATGTCAGGAAGGTTGCATGTTACCTGTAGGACTTCCAAAGGCGAATGACTTGGTTTTTACCTGGGGCTCATAAGCATGTGCTATAGAAAATGTGACGGGAAATGTGCAGATAATGTTTTGCCGAGCTGGACACTTGAAACGTGCTTGATTTTGTGAACTAATGCCACTCCACTAAATTCAATTTTTAAAAAAAGAAACAGAAGAAAAATCTTGATCCTGAAGAAGAAACATTTACTTTTCTCCATCTAAAACACTGGATTTTAAGGCAAGAAGGAGTTGTTTCCTACACTGTTCATTGAGCACATCCTAGACCACTAGCTACATGAATAAGGAAATGGAGTCCAACAGGAGGGGAAGAAATAGGCCTCTCCTTCAATTCTATGATCTTGCCATGATCAAGTGTGAAAAATGCCAGACATGGCACCTCATTTATAAGAGCTAATAAACAAGTGCGTGCTGCCTTCCCAGCCTCCCCCTTTTATTTACAATTTGGTAGCAGAAGGGCAAAGGTGACTCTTCAGTGTTTTAATTCATCATTTTCAAGAAAGTAATCAGGTAGACTCCTCCAAAGTCATTTATGTAATCATGTGTATAAGTATCGTAAGAATTTATAGAAAGTTTATGGGTTTTTTTGTTTGTTTGTTTTTTATACCACGCAGCTGAGCAGGGAATACTGTAAGGACTAAGGTAGACATTCTTGACTTCCACTAGCTTTGGGTTTGGGGAATGCTAAAGTCACACGTCTCCTTCCAGGCTAACGTATACCTAAAATAAAAAGAGAAGTACTCCCCAAAAAGTGCCATCAGGAAGATCATATTAGAAGTCTCAAAGTTTTACCTAGTATTTGGGGTTTCCGTTGTTAAATTCAATCTTTGAATTCATTGGATTAATGGGATTGCCTACATCAGCCAATGGTAAAACAAAAAAAAATGCAAACAAAGATGAAAGCAAAGCAAAAACTTGCTTGTATTTGAATATTTTACCTAGTTTGCACAGAATTGACAAATTCTGCTTTATCCTATAGGATATTTGACTAATTCTGACAAGCAAGTTCAGGCCTTGATGGTCGCTGGGCAAAGTCCCATGACACCAAGACACAAGGCATAGCTGCTCACACCATTTGATGATTCAACACTAAAATGTATCAAAAGTTCTCATTCATTTTGGTTTGGTTCCTGGTGGATGTCTCACCCTCACAAGGGAGATTTTTCATAGTTTTCTGAAAGCTAAAGAAGACAAAGAATAAGACTTCATGTCATAAAGAATCTTCCTTGATTTGTTGCCTCTGAAATTGCAGTCACGTCATGAGATTTCTGTATATTGATTCTTGAAGGAAAGGTTATCTTTCTGAGGACATCTTTGAGTTAAGCAAAATAAAAATTAAGTCTGATGTTTGTGATAAAGAGAAAATATACTTTTATTACTAACGAGTGGTTGCCATTTATAACAAAACATACCAACAGTCCTTATATATTTACCCACACACACATGAGATGAGGGAGTAGGGTTATTAACTTTGTAGAATTTTTAACTTACAAAATGCCTTGGAATCAAAGTTTGAGAACTGTTTAGCCAGTTTTGGTAATGCATGAATTCAATAGCAGATAAGATCAAACTCCACGTTTTAAAGTAATTTTATGTAAGTGGAGGCACATTTGGCTACATTGGAACATAAATAAATCTTTGAATTTTTTTTTAAGATCAAAGTTTTGCAGAAGGCAACAAGTGTTCTGAGGAATAAGAGTTTGAAAGGTTCCAAGTGTACTTGCTTTCTTCATCAATGAGCGAAGCATGAATAAAGTGTGCAAATGTCGGCACAAGGGTGTGTCATTTACCAGGAAGGGTTCTTAAAACACAGAGTAAAATTTTGAGCAAATCCATGTAAATCGTTAGAGCATATTCTATATCCTAGTCATCTCTAAAGGGGACTGTGATTTACTTAGTGTAATTTCTTGCCTTTTTCCCCCCAGAAGTTTTTGCTATGAATATTTATGCCTAGACTTCATTTAGTGACTGAATTTCCACTCGGTTGGAATTATGCATCCCCAAAGCACACCCAAGAAAGGTGAGCAGTTAGAGGTGACGAAAGAGATTTCCTGACCTTTTAGAAATAGCAAGCTACACTGGATTAAGTGCAGCCTGCGTGAGGTGACTTGTGGGTTGGTGGAGTATAATTACCTTAAAATTATCTCAGTGAAACAATTAGTGTGCAACAGAGCCAGTGCCAGACTGGCCATTGTTCTGAACTTTCCTTAAAGCGTCTCACTCTGTCCCGAAATTGGGCAAGTGATAGTTCTTACAGGAGGTGCTAGTGAGGGACTCCACTTATTCCTGCTCCTGAGTGGAGGCCTGTTTACAGCTGGTGCTCGTCAAATTCGAAGTTGTAAAGGCGAAGGTGCTAGACTTGATGGGATGGAAGTGTTTCTTTGGTGATGAAGCGTTCCCTCGACAAATTTCCCGAGTCATCAGATGTGCAGACAGCAGCAAAGCCCCCTCTCATTACCATCCTCAAGTGTTCAAGTTGAAGGTGCTGGACTCGGCTCTCAGTCACCCACAGCTGTGTCTTTTAAAAACGGATCTTTAGGCAAAAGGAACTCAAGCTTGGACACATTGCAAAAGTGTACATTTTTTTTAATTTCCCCTTTGAATTTTGGCAAAACTGTCTCAAGAAGAAAGGACAACTTTATTTCATCTTATTTATGTTTCTGATAAAATTTAGGAGGTTTTTTTTAGGCTAAGCTGCCATCTACACTCCAACGATGGGTTAGTTGCTTAAAGGAAAGGTTTGAATTTTCCTTAAAGAAGCTTCTAAACAGCTATTTTCTTAAATAGTTAAGTTAGTTAAAAGTATGTGAGAAATCACAGAGAAATTGGATTATTATTGCAAAATTATTTTTCTGAGTTAATTACGTACCATATAGCCTGAAGGTAGTACCTGTGTAGAGTTAGGATAAAGTGCAGATACCAAGTGAAGTCAGATTTATACTTTATAGAGCAGCTGTTTCTTTTACTCGGTAGAAGGAAAATAGCATTTGTCTTAAGTAGTAAATAGATACATACTGATACATAAACAAGAGCTATTTATTCTAAGCCTGGAATGAAAACCCAGGAATACAGAAAGAGATCACCCAAAAAGGTGTTTGAAGGATTGTAAATGTTTATAGTTCTTGAATAAAAAGGCACATAACATTACATATGAAGTATATTTGTTTTTACTATCTGTAACAATGCACTGAATAAAACAATCTGGATGTAGTAAGCAAGAATAGGGAAAAAATGGCTGAAATGAGCATTATTTCCTGTTGATATTTACTAAGTACCAAGGACTATGCTAAGATTTCATATATATTACCTAATTTACTTTTTTCACACAGCCATTCTGTAAAGTGAATAGTATCATCCCAATTCCTGAATGAGAAGTCTGAGCCTCAGAGAAATCAAGAAATTTGGTGAAGACCTAGGTCAAATATATATATATATATGATACTTTCAATAATAAAGATGATTTAGTTTTAAAAAATTTGAAAATGCTACACAAACAATAATAGGGCTAAAGTATCAACTTATATCTAATTCCAAAGCTCTAACCACTTTTTACTATTTTATTGAATGAGCAGCTTTCTACTTAGGAATACTGACAGAGAAAGAGAGAGTGTTCTGTTAATATCATTATGGACATGCTATAATTTGAGCCTATACCAAATAGAAAGTGGAAGATATTGATATAATGTAAAGGTTATTCATAAGGAAAAAAGGAGATGATCATATTGGTGTGTTGTTTTTTTTTTGGGGGGGGGAGATGGTAAGTGGCCACATCCATATGCTCAATTAATCTTAATGTTTAACTATTTAATTATCAAGACAAACTGAACACCACTCAGACATTGACCTTATGAAAGTCTTTTCATGTTCTTTGCTTTTACACAAAACAGCCTTACATGAAGGGTGCAGACTTACTTTATCTGATCTTTGTTTCTGACAAATTTAAATAGAATTTCTCAGGCTAAGTTACTGTCCAATGGAACTCTAAGACCCATGGCATACCGACGTGCAATTGCAACCTTTGTACATTTTACTTTGTTGTTAGAATAAGACTTTGGCTTGTGTTTCAGTTATGACTTTGCTCACAAATTTCTCTGGTCTTTCATTAAAAATTGTATAGCAAGGCATTGTGGTAGAAAGTATGTTCAACGTGAAGCAAAGGGACTTTATTGACCCTGGTTCATGCCCTCTTAGGCAAACCATGTTAGCTGGGGTTAGACCCTTGGTGACTCCAGGCCTCCCTTCCCTCATTTGTCAAAAAGATGATTTACAAAACCTCATTCAACTCTGAGTTCCATCACCACTAGAAAATTTTTCTTTTGGAAAATGTATTGGTGGGACTACCCAAAATATTTTCATAAATTGTAAGTGAAACCCTAACCACTGAAGGCTAGACCCTTTTTCATTATGTAGAGCCCATGCCTATTTTTATTTTTAGTGAGATTTATTGGGATGCAGTACTTAAATTAGACACCAGTTATCTGAATTGTTTTTTGGAATAGTTTTTATTTAGACACACTGAATTAGGAATAGCCACTCAGCACTAGTCTCTTCTACTGTAACAAGCATTTTCTTTTAAATGAATACATTCAAGGTTATTCTGAAGTTGGCAGGCTCATTATGTTTAAAAGTTCCACCTACATGCTGGACTAGAACACATCTTCCCAATATGAGATGTTGACATTTCTACCACAGTTTCCAACTTCTAAATGACTTCAGATTTCTGCACTCACTTTCTGGTGATCTCACCCAGTTTTATTTATGTCATTTAAAATGCTGATGACTCCCACATTTTTGTTTCTAGACCAAACCTCTCTCCTGACTTTAGATTACTTAACGTTACTTGACGTCTGTTTACTAGACTTCTTTGGATGCTGTTATGGATTGAGTTATTCCACCAAAAAGATATGTTGAATTCCTTACCCCTGGTACCTCAGTGATTAAGGAAGTAGGGTGTTTACAAAGGTAGTCAAGTTAAAATGAGGACGCCAATCCAATATGATTGGTGTCTTCATGAAAAGGGGGCATTTAAGCACAGAAATAGGCACACCCACACAGAGAGAAGATGATATGAAGACACACAGGGAAAAGATAGCCACATGACTGAGATGATGCATCCACAAGCCAAGGAACACCAAGGATTGCTGGCAAACATAGAAACTAGAAGAGGCAATGAAGGATTTGCTCCTAGAGCCATCATAGAGAACGTGCCAGAACCTTGACTTAAGGCTTCTAGCCTCCAGATCTGTGAGACAATAAATTCTGTTGTTTTAAGCCACTTAGTGTATAGTTCTTTATGCAGCAGCCTTTGAAAATGAATATAGATGCCTAATAAACATCTTAAACCCTACCTGCCCCAAAGTGCTCCTGCTTCTCCTCACTTCTTCTCTGTCAATGGGAGCTCTATCTTACCAGTTGCTCAGATAAAACACTTCAGAGTCATCCTTGATTCCTATTTTTCTCTCCTCCTCATGAAATCGACCATCAAAATACAGGTATTTTAGCCTGGCTGGTGTGGCTCAATAGTTGAGCATTGCCCCAGGAACCAAGAGATCACCAGTTTGATTCCCGGTCAGGGCACAGGCCTGGGGTTGTGGGCTCAATCCCCAGTACAGGGCATGTGGGAGGCAGCTGTTGGATGATGTTTCTCTCACTCATCTCATTGATGTTTCTATCTCTCTATCCCTCTCCCTTCATCTCTCTCTAAAAATCAATAAAAACATATTGTTAAAAAAATACAGGGATTTGATAGACTCTAAGATTCCATCAATGGTGAGGTACATGATGATGCTATTCAATTCTAAGAAAGAAAAAAATTGTAAATCTTATGACTCAATGGGATTGCTGAGAATTTTTATTTTATACTTAAAGATCTCCAAACTTATGTACACATTTTAACCCTATATTATTCTTGTTCATAGAAAAAACGAAGATGTATGTGAAATAAGTTGGTTAAGGTTACCAAAAATATTATCAACTTCAGAACCCATTTTCTTAATTGCTTTGACTCAACGTCATATATGTGCATGTGTTTCCACAAAATATTGTCCATGGTGCCATTAAAGTAGCGGAGATGCAATGCTTTGCTTCCTGTAGATTTTGAACAAAACTATAAAACTTCTAGTGACCCCTGACTCAATTAAGGGAGAATAAAAACTTCAAATCAAGTGTATCCATATACAGATAAATGAAAACCACATCTCTAGGCCTTCTAACCTGTAGTGGTGGCAAGAAATCATCAATTAGAAGACACATTCCAATTTCAGGGACTTTAAAATGTTCAACAATAACAAAAAATAATCCTCAGACCAAAATATATATATTCTCTATCACTATCACATTGATCCAAGCCACCATCATCCCTTCCCTGCTTCTTGCTGCCTTATAATTAGTTTCTCTATTTTTCTACTTGCCCCTCTACAATCTATCCTCCACATTCAATTTCCTTAAACACACAAAACATGATTCTAACTCAGGGCCTTTGCACTCGCTGGTCCCTTTTTCTGAAATGCTCTCGCCCCAGATAGTCATACAACTCACTTCTGCACCTCTTTTAAGTCAATGCTCAAATGTTACCTTCTCCATGAGGCCTTTCTTGACCATGTTTTTAAAAATCCCCCCCCACCCCCCCCTGCTTTTGTTTTCTCTATTTTATTTAAATATAAATATTTGTTCATATTTATACAATATACTTATCTACTATATAGGATTATACTGTGTTCTATTCTTGAAACATCGATAGATAGATAGATAGATAGATAGATAGATAGATAGATAGATAGACAGTTATTTATTTCTATATTGTTTCCTCACATCCTAGAAGACAGGGATGTTATCTGTTTTTGTTTCCATGCCCATACCACTGACTTGTACATAGTAAACATTTGTTAAATTAAAAAATTGTAATAGCAATTAGTTAAATATAGTGAAAAATCAATTACCATGAAACCTGATGAGTAAGGTAAGAGTCACTTGATATCTTTTCCTGGATATAAACTCTGTTCAAACTGTGACCATATTACAGACCAAAAATTGGAGAAATAAATAAGATGACCATGAAAACAAATACATCACCACCTGCTCTTCCTGCTATTGATTTTTCTTAAGACTCTAAGGATAGGAACATAGGAAGAAAACAGAAATGAATGCTACTAACAAACTGTTGAACTAAAATAGACAGAGGCAAAGAAGCATTGAACAGACTGTCAAACTACAGCGGGAAGGTAGGGGAGGGTTAGGGGGTAAAAAATCAACCGAAGGACTTGTATGCAAGCATATAAGCACAACCAACAGATGCAAGACCCTGGGGGCGAGGGGACGAGGGCAAGTGCGG
>NW_005371410.1:1423116-1425598 GCF_000412655.1 Myotis brandtii
GACCTGACAAGTCTCAGCTTTGTTAGAAAGCCTTCCTGAGTCCTCTTTTTTTTATGGATTCCTATAGGCTGAAGAATATTTCCCACTTGATTCTTGTCTATATGTAAATCTTTCTCTCCTTCAATACTGCACCTTTCGGAACAGCAACAACCTCATGATTCATCTATAGCATATCTTTAGTATCTTTCATGGTTCCTAGCATAGAGTTATATCCACTTAAAAAAAGGATAAAATTGCAAGAAAAGTGGAATGAATTAACACTTAATGAGGTGTCAATTAGACAGGTCCCACAGAGGGGATAGAGTCTTCCCAGGGGTGAGTCTTTGAAAGAGTGTTGGGAAAGTTTACTTGCCAAGAATCTCATTGGACTGGAGGCCAGTGCTCTATAAAGGAAGCAGTGAATGTCAATCAAATTACTTTATGGAGAATTAAGTTTGTTCATCTTGTCTCCTGTTTTAGGGAGTTGAGCATGAGCAGAGAGACCTGCCCTCGGCTCATTTACAGTCAGAGATACTCTGTAGGAAACTGCAATTTATGGGTATGGAATGAAGCCAGGCAAGTATTCAATGAAGTTAATTTTGTTTGCTTGTTTGTTATAGCTGATTGTTTATCACAGGTAGAGCCAGCTTCATCTGGGCAACACTATTAATCTTAATTATAGCTCTAGTGACCTTCCCTTTGCCTTTAGGCTACACACTTAGAGACATTTCCTAAAGTCCTTCCTGGAAAGGAGCACCCATTGACAGCTGCTTTTCTTTAAGACAATTGGAGTCGTTACCAAAATGAAACTTAAGTGACATAGACTATTTAATTTTCATTTTCAACTCTTAGTTCTATATTTTTACTTGGTATATGCTATGTTTTATCCATTTTTAAAAATAAAAATAATATTTAAATGCTTAGAAATTATAAACAAAATGAAATGTGAAAAATAAAGGTACTATTTGAGAGTACTATCTGGTTGGAACTTTCCTATTCAATTTCTCCTTTCATTATGCGACCATATATTTACCTGATGTTCAGTGGTTGTACTGCAAAGAGATCATCAATTTAAATAATTCATATCCTTGTAGGGGATTGGATGATTTGCGATATGAAAAGACATGTTGTTTCAATGGTTCAGCTGTGCAGTGAGTGAATGCAGGATTAATGTGCTCTTTGGAAAGGGAGATTGGCCAATGCAGCTATTGTTTTATTTAGTTTAAAAACTTTAGAACTCCATGTACCAGCTTTGCAAGGTGGGTAGTATCAGCAGTGTACAAATTCAGGGAGCATTACTCACATTTATTGTATGTGAATAGAATTCCAGAAGCAGTTGCCACCTGACATTTACACAAAACACAATTTTGAAAGGTGTGAAATACTTCAGCCCTGAGGAATACTGGGGTGGGTTTGAAAAAGCTACTAGAGAAAGCTGGAGCGGGGAAATCTCCCAGCCATCCTGGAATCTGTAGATAGTTTGCACAGATGCTACCCTCGAATCAGCGATTCTGGCTTGCAATTTTAAGAAAGAGCTAACAAATAATAAAATAATCAGATTAAAATTGATCAAACATGACAGAATTCTCTTACATGGAAAGGGTTTTTTTTTTTTTTTTAAGCAAATAATGAAAAACTAGGTGGCAATAAATAAAAGTAAAAAATCCACTTAGCTAATAAAATGATGAAGTAATAAGTAAAAATAAGATAAAACTAATAAGTAGCAAAAGCATAAAATGATAAATTAGTTAAATGATTCATTGATTAATTAAAATTTGGAACATTGGCCAGGTCTTATTTCTAGGAAGTTCCTAGACATTGGATGGGAAGCTAAAAGGAGAAGCAGCCACTGCCCAGAAAGTCCTTGCAGGTCCGGTTTCTTTTTCCTGTCTTATCTATCTCTTCTCCTTCTGAGCAAATCCAGAAAGGCCAGGATGGGCAAGGAAACAATGAGCACTTCTCCACAATCTATTTTATATATATATACTAGAGGCCTGGTGCATGAAATTTGTGCACTGGGGGTGGGTCCCTTAGCCCCGGCCTGCACTTCTCCCAGTCCAGGACCCCTCAGGGGATGGAATGGGCCTAAGCCGACAGTTGGAAATCCCTCTCGCAGTCCAGGACCCCTCGCTCCTTACCGCCCACATGCTCACTGCTCCTTACCACTCAGCTCTCTGCTCCTTAGCGCTGCCATGGAGGCAGGAGAGGCTCCCGCCACTGCCACTGTGCTCACCAGACGTGAGCCCTATCTTTCTGTGTAGTTGTCTGTGGGCAAACTGCTCTCTTCCTTCTCACGTAGGGTGAGCAGCATGTCATGGAATGCAGAAGGCTGCCTGGAGCTGAGGGGAGTGGCCGGGCCCATGGGGTGACCTTTACCACTTGATGTCCTGGCAGGCTGCCCTCGGCCCTGCTAGGCGGTGTGCAGGGCCGCCTGGGCCCCGGGGGAGTCGCCCCCCCCCCCAGCCATTCCTGGTACAGCTCCTGCACATGGGCGCTGGTCTCC
>NW_005371410.1:1426238-1429762 GCF_000412655.1 Myotis brandtii
GAGGTCACTTTGCTCCATTATCTGGACAATTTCACCTGAGGTTAACACGCAGTCAGCACCCTGGGAGCTATGTAAAGCTGTGGGAACATCTTCTCAAAGGGCCTCCAGTTTCCTGTCATAACAAGGGGCCACATGACGTGGAAAATCTTGTCTGGGAACAGATTCTGCCATCTGGTGAAGTAATCCTTCACCAGAAAGCCCATGGGAGACTTGGCCGTTTAGAGGTGGGTGTGATGGGGTGACCCAGCACGTGCTCTGCATATAGGTCCCAGCCGGTGCAGGCGGAGGTCAGCATGGGGAGCCAGGGCTCTTCCTCACAGTGCTGGCAGTACCGACGCACAAATTCCTTCTGACTCTCCAGGATGCTGAAGTCCAAAGCTATCTTCATGTCAAAGACAGTGCACCCCAAAGCTTTTGAGAAAGCCACAGAACCTTCTGGATGCATCAGTGATAATGAGGCTGAATTTAGCAGCAAAATAAGGCAGAGACTAAGGACACATGGTCACTGCCAGCATCTTGTGCTGTGAGGTATCACATTTCTTATTAAGGTTCAGAACATGGAAGAAGTCCTTGGTGTTCTGTTGAGAAACTTGGACTCCTTCCTCTGCGGTCACACAACTGTCACACGCCAGGCAGTCACTCAGAAATATCTTGACATCGGCCAACTTATGGAATTCTCCCTTCTCTCCGTTCTCCTGAGCTAGACTCCGGACGTTGACTGCGACATTCTCTTGGTCATCGGTTTTTGTTTTTTTATGACATTCCTTCCATTTGCAGTGATCACAATTCATCTGGAGCGGGGCAGGCAGGGCCCCTCTCAAGTGACCTGGAGGAAGCACAGGGAGAGCAGTCAGTCACCGCTGGTCACCCCTGGCGCTGTTGGCGGTATCCTTTCTTCCTTGTGGAACGTCTAGGGAGGGGAAGTGGCCGCAGTGCCCAAGGCCAAGTTCCAGGAGGCCGGCAGCGCTGTCAGGATTGTGCTGGCAGCGCTGGTTCATTGGTGCCTGGCCTGTCCTCTTCAGATTCAACCTGCAGGACTACTAAGGGAGTCAGTCCAAGGGAGGGGAAGTGGCCTCAGTGACCAAGGCCAAGTTCCAGGAGGCTGGCAGCGCTGTCAGGATCATGCCGGAGGCCCTGGTCTGTTGGTGCCTGGCCTGTCGAGATTGAACCTACAGGACTACTAAGGAAACCAGTCCCCAGTTTTGCCCCGCCTCCCCACCTATTAATTGAAGTCTGAGGGCCAGGAGGAGGGACCAAGAGGACTGCCTTCCAGCTGCTTGCCAGTCCCTGCACCACTCATTCCAGTTCCTATTAACCATCCCCTGACCAATGGAGCCTGAGGGCCTGGGGATGGACCGGTCGTCCATTCGGTAGTTATGGACCCTGGGTTTTTATAAATTAGGATAGTCTTCCCATGACCATGAGACCTAGGCTTTTGAAATTCAAAAGCCCAGAATTGAAGGGGGGGGGGAAGTATTTGAGAAAGCTTAATAATAATTGCAGGACTACATGCGTATGTGATAAGCCTCTCAATAAACTAGGAATGAAAGGGAACTTCCTCAACTTGATAAAAGGAAACTAATAAAAATCTATCAGGAAACCACTGAAACCCTGTGCTATAGATTTTTTATAGTTTCCTTTTCCAGGCTGGGAAAGTTCCCTTTTATTCCTGGGAGATTATACTTTGGGTGGGAAGCACACAATACAATATATAGAGGAGGCATTATAGAACTATGCACTTGAAACATATAATTTTATTAACTGATGTCACCCCAATAAATTTAATAAAAAAACTTATAGCAAACAATATATTGAATGCTAAATCACTAGAGGTTTTTCTCCTTAAGATCAGAAACAAGACAAGAATGTCCATTCTTACAACTTCTACTCAACACAATATTGGAGGTTCTAACTAGTTGAATAAGGCAAGAAAAGGAGACAAAAGGCATCCATATTAGAAAGAAAGAAATAAAGCTCTCTTTATTAGGAGATGATAAAACACTCTATGTATAAAATCCTATGAAATCTCCTAAAAAGCCACTAAATTAATAAATGAGTTTAGCAAAGAATAAATGAATTTATTAAAGAATACCTAAGTAAATAAAGAGACATACTATGTTCATAGATTGAAAGGCCACTATTATCAAGGTGTCAATTCTCTCCAAACTTATCTATAAATTCAATGCAATCCAAATAAAAACCTAACAAGACTTTACAGAAATTCATTAATTAACTGATTCTCAATTCATATAGAAATGCAAAGCACCTAAAATAATCTAGGCAACTTTTTAAAAGATAGCAAAGTTGAATGACTTACAGTACCTGACTTCAAGATTTATTCAAAAGCTATAGGGATTAAGCCAATGATATTGGCATAGACAAATAGATCATTGGAAAAGAATTTAGAAAGCAAAATTTAGAGTTTAGAAATATATATTTGATATATTTTGAACAAAGGTACAAAGGCAATTCATTAGAGAAAGGAAAACGTTTCCAACAAATGGTGTCAAAATGATTGGATATTTATAATAATAAACGTGTAATATGCTAATTAGACCAGGTGTCCTTCCAGACGTCCTTCCAGGATGAAGCCGGGGCTGTGAGGGCCGAGACAAGTTGCCGCGGCTACGAGTGCCAAGTTCCTTGCAAGAATTTCATGCATCAGGCCTCTAGTACATTTATGAAAAGATAAATAAACCTTTATAAATACCATGCACTGCATACAAATATTAATTCAAAAAGGATCATAGACATAAATGTAAAACTTCTAAGAAAAAAATTGGAGAAAATCTTTGTGAACTTGTGTTAGGAGAAGATTTCTTAGCTATAACACCAAAATATAATCCACTAAGCAGATTTGATAAATTGGACTTCATCAAAATTTTAAAATATTGCTCTTTAAAAGATAAGACATAGACTATGTTTAAATATTTGCAAATCACATGTCTAATACAGAACTTATATCCACAATATAAAAAGAACTCCAAAGTCAATAAGAAAAAATCAAACAAATCAATAAAAAACGGACAACAGATTTGGATGCATGAGAAAACATGAAAATGCTCAACATTATTTGTCATTAGAGAAATGCAAATTCAAGCCACAATGAGATACTACTTTACCTTTTAGAATGGCTAATATTAAAAAGAACAGGTCTTACCAAGTGTTGACAAGAATATGGCACAATTGGAATTCTCATACACCCCTGGTGGGTGTGTAAAATGATATAACCACTTTAGAAACAGTTTGCCAGTCTCTTAAAAAGTTAAACATACACCAACCACATGACTCATCCATGCCATTGCTAGGCATTTATTCAAGGGAAATGAAAGCCTCTGTCTAGACAAAGACAGCTATATATATAAAAGCCTAAGTGACCATCTCAACTGAATGGATGAATGAACAGGCTGCATGGGGTGACCAGGCCGGCAGGGGGGGCAGTGAGAGGTGACCAGGCTGACAGAGGGAGGCAGTGATGGGCAACCAGGCTGGTGGGTGGGGCAGTTGGGGGCTACCAGGCCATG
>NW_005371410.1:1430165-1460154 GCF_000412655.1 Myotis brandtii
GTCCCAGATTGTGAGAGGAATATGTGGCAGTCAGACATCCCCTGAAGGGTCCTGGATTGGAGAGGGTGCAGGCTGGGTTGAGGGGACCCGCCCCCCCACATGAATTTCATGCACTGGGCCTCTAGTATTATACATAAATGTCCATTGCAGCTTAATTTGTAGTAGCTAAATACTGAAAACTTAAGTGTTCATCATCAGGTGAATAAATCAACAAATTGTAGTCGGTTCATACAATGAAATCGTACTGAACAATAAAAGTAATGATACATGTAACAACATGGATGAATCTAAAAATAACTATGTTGAATGAGAGAAGCTAGAGAAGAAAGAATACACTCTATATGGTTGCATTTATATAAACTCTAGAAAATACAAACTATAAGGACAGAAAGCATATCAGTGGTTCTCTGGGAATTGATGGGGGCAAGCTGGGTGGGGCCGAAGAGGGGTGGGAATAAGAAAATATGAAGGAGCATGAGGATGTCACCCCAGTTTTGAAGTGATGTATACTTTCATTATCTTAATTATAGTAATGATTTCACAGGTGTGTATATGTCAAAACTTTTGATATTGAACACTTAAAATATGTGCAGTTTATTTTGTCATTTATACCTCCACAAAGCAGTTAAAACTTTATAGAATGTGTTTAAATTAGAGAAGTAGTATGTTCAATTCACTTAGTAAATATTGATTGGATTCTAACTATAGATCAGGTTTTTAAAAATTAAAAATATTATCTAGGTTGGTTATGTACAAATAAACTTGAAGTTGAAGAAACTAGAAAAGGAGTAACTAAAGGAAAAAGCATAGGCTCTGGGGTTAGAGAGACCTCAGTTCAGATCGAGGTTCTTCAATGTAATACCTGTGCGACCTTTGGAAAGTTAACTAACCTCTCTGAGCTTCAATCACTCCTTCTGTAGAAGGAGAAAGCACCTATCCCTGAGTCCTCACAATGTTTAGAAACCCTGTGCATAAAGTATCTTGAGCAAAGCAGTCACTTCTTACAGCAAGCATCTCAAACTTGGGCCCGCGGGCCGCATGCCTCCTTTATTTGGCCCGTGTTAGCCTTTGAGTTTGACATGCGTGCCTTACAGGAAAGCAGGTATTAATAGTATTTCTTATTAAATGAGAAAGATATTGCTTACACATGAGGTTACAGGGGCCAAAACTAGAGAAAGTGGAAGATGTGAAATATGTTGGTTTTATATAAAAAGACAAGATTTAGTGGCTAATTAAGTTTTAGAAGCAAGAAAAAGGCAAGTATCAAAGACCAGAAGAATTTCAGTCCCATCATCAGAAGGTTTTCTAGGAAGCAGGGGGGACAATCAAGGTCTGTGGGAAGATGATTAGTCTAGTGTAGACTAGTGCATTCACTGAGGTAGGTCCTGAAAGTGATTTTTCATTCAGGGCACCATTACCAATCTGGTCCAGGGCAGTTCTAGACCACAGTTTTGAGGGGCTGATGGCTCACCCGACCCTTGCTATCTGCAGCACTTATACATTATTAATAATTGCTGGAGAGGCTATCATAGTTAAGTTCTGAACCCACCATTGACGAGTGGAGGTGTCCCTTGCCAGGCTGCTGGGGGCTGAAGTCACCACACGCCACTAGCACAGCAGCAGCCACCAGCAACTGCGAGTGGCCCCTGCATGGCAGGAGGAGCTTCTATCTTTCTCCCGCTTTCTACTCTTCTTGTGGTACCTCAACTAACCAAGCCTAACAGCAAGCCAGCTGGTGAGCAAGCCCAGGGAAATTAGAGTTGGTCAACTCCCATCCTTAGCAGCATAGGGCAGAATGTAAAAGTGTAGGACTGAGAGGTGACAGAAAAATAACCAGCTCATCTTTACAGAATTAACTGCAGAGAGAACAGTGATGAAGGTGGACATTGAAAGACGTGAAGCAGACATTTTAAGTGTCCAGAAGTCCAGAGAAGAGAGACTTTGAAAAGGCGATGTATTCAGTGATGTCCAATCCTAGAGAGAGGGCAAGGTCTAAGAGAAGGCCACTGGATTTGACAATTAATAGTCCTGATAACATTGAAAATTTAGTTTCTTGAGATACAGATGCCAGATTTTAGAAAAGTTTAAATTTCAAGATATAAGATGGTAGGTATAAACAACTCCTCATTGAGTTTAGCAGGAAATGTGAGGAATCAACTGACTTATACAACTTCCTTAAAGATTATACTTTAATAGGGTGAGCAACTCATTCCCATTTGCCCAGAACTTTCCCAGGTTTAGCTTGGAAAGTTCCTGGTCTCAGAAATGCCTCAGATTCAGGCAAACTGAGATGGCCAGTCACTGTGACCCTGCATGTCTTAGAGAATTCACAAATGAGCCATATTCTGCCTCAACAAAGGATGCAGAAGGTTTTGTTACTTGAAAGTCCTAAGGTATTTTCAGAATAACCATTATTTTGCCCCCCAGTTCACTAATAGTGCAACCATTGCACTTGACTTTAAATGTGATTCTTCTCCATCCAGGTCTCACCCTCTTTAGTTCATCTTCTGGCTGCAATGACATCCCAAGAGAAGCATTCTCCTACTTGGCTTTTCAAGCTCAACCTTTTCATGACACCCCAGTTAATTAATACCTGCCCTGGGTCAACCTGGAAGAAAATGTGTTGAGCTTGGAAATTTCCATTGTAACATTGAACCCCAGGAAGGAGCAAGGCAAATTTATACCAGTAGGTCTAATTGCTAGAAAGGTAATTCTGCAAAGATGGAAATCAGCAGAAAGATTAACATTGCTCTACCAGCTTGAGTGCCCCAACTAACAGAGAGAAAATAATGTTTCAATTAAATGAAAGGATACTGAATTAGGTAGATTACTCAGGAGACTGGTAATGGAATACAGAGCCTTTCACCTCCAGGTCACCATTACCAATCTGGTCCAGGGCAGTTCTAGACCATAGTTTTGAGGAGCTGATGGCTCACCCCAGCCCTTGCTGTCTGCAGCACTTGATGAACTGGTCTCCCAAAGCACCTGCATCAGCCTCAAAGGTCACTGTGGTTCACTGAAGATATAAGAGGATGCAAAGCCCCCTCCTTGGAGAGGAGGGCTGGGCATGAGCTAAGGGCTTAGGGGCAGACAACAGAACTCACTACCAGGAAATTGGGATGGGGGAAATGATTCAAAACGGGGAGGCATGCAGAGGAGGAAAATCACATGTCAACTCACATCAGAGGGAGTTAAGTGTTTTTCCTGAATTCAGAGTTGGGATGGAAGTAGAAGTGGTGATCGAGGAGTTTGTCCTTTGTGTGTATTGGAAGGGAGTGGCAAGGGAGGAGGAAAATGCATTAGACATCAAAACTTGGAGGTCAGAACTCGATGAGCAAAACTGAGTCATGAATTCACTTGTTATCACCCATGTTATGTCCCAGGGCTTATCTTATTCCTCAAAATATTGCCACAGACAAAGACTGATATAAGGAGATTAGCTTAATTCCTGATGCCAGTGTAATAAAAATCCCTCCCATTAATGGAATCCAGATGTCAGCTGGGGTTTTCCTGCCTTCTAAAACCGAGATAAGACGGTCTCAAACTTTACATTCCATACCTTGTGGGAGTTTAAAGGAGTCCCCAAGGTTTTTGCAAATTCTAAGAGGTTGGGTTCTCTTGGTTATCTCTGTATCTGAATTCCCATTTCCCCTGAATAAGTTCAATTTATGGATTACCTTGCCATTCTGGACCTACTGTTTCCAACAGGATCTAAATGAGAAACTCAGCTGTTTCCTCCATCCCCACAATCATTGTGTTATTGCATGATATTTATGTGCACTCACAGAGACTTCATTCAACATGGGATGTGGAGTGGGGAGGGAAGGAGGATGTTTCTATCACAACAAAACAGCCCACAAATGGGGGCAGTCTGCTATCGTAGAGGTCTCCGAATCCCTAACACTGGGGACATTTTCCTGGCTCTTTCACCCTATTTTGTACCCCCCAACCTGTTACTATCCAACTACCTCTCTCTTACCTGTGACCCTCAAGACTGCTCCAGAAACCCCAAATGCTTCCTCTTCCTCTGGCAAACTCACTTTCAAGGTTTGGGGGACTGACTCATAGAATATCTTGGCAAGCCAAAAAGACCCTCGATATCAGGAATCCACCCTCCAGAGGAGGCAATATGGGTTTTAGGAAACTTTCTTTTTCTCCCCACTACAGTAGTATACTAAAGAAGTATTTCTACAATAACCAGAGAAAAGGAACTTCTCAGTTGAGTTCATTTATCAGGATACAAAACAGAAACATGAGCATGCAATAGTGTTCAAGTTCATGTTTAAAGGTTGAGGTTCCCCCAAGTAGAAGCTGTAACTAGAATTTTGGCACCTTGATGAAGAATTATTTCATGAAATTCTGGTAGAGCAGGGACAGGCTGTGGCCATATTGATAGACATGAACAATTCCACAGTAATTCTAAATTAATGAATAAAACCTTTAATAAAGACAGGTTGGGGAAATTTGGCTTGAGGATCACTGCTTAGGGACTGAGTGCCTTGGAATATGTTTTTCATTTTGGGGGAAAAATAAGATGTGTAATTTCACTATAGAGTGTAAGTTTATCTTAACCAACTCCTGAAAAAATCTATAGGCCTCAAAGTTGTTTTCTAGAATTGTAACTGTGAAAAGTGAATAGTTTCTCACTTTTCTATTAACTGTTATAGAAATATGCCCTTTAAGCATAAGCTACTGCTTAAAATACCTTGGTTCCCACCTAGTTCAAACCTTTATTTTACAGATAAGGAAATTAAGAGGTTGATGGCCCTGTAGCAGGAAAAAGAATCTTTTCTCCTTGCTTACCATCCATGTTACCATCCCCTGGGACTTATGCATTAATGCCTTGAAGATTTATAAGAGCAAAAATGATTTGTGAACCCTGAGGAACGACAACAAGGAGAAATTTTTAAACATATGTTTAAGTAGTCTATGCCCTTGATTTGATGTGCGATGTAAGAGAGCAGGGGAAAGTTAACCTCTAAATCATTGGGATAATCCAGCTGGGCCAAATAACACAGCTTTTCATTAGCTGGGTGCTTTGGAGTAGCTGGGATATTTTTATTCTGGTAATGGAGAGATAGATATGGCCTCTGGGAACAGTTCTTGGAAATTGTACTTTCTCCAGATGCTCAATTTGGGTGTGGGACAGATTGGTTTCAAGGCCAAGAGCAACAAACATTCCCACTGATTGGAGAGCTGAGGATCTTCAAAGGTCTGGAGGCTTGCCATAAGATCCTTGGGTTTTGGTCATCAGTCTCTACAGCAACCTTAAAATTCACTGGACAGCAACAGCCATCAAAGCTGATGGTCAGTAGAGCCTGCTCAGGCTGGAGGGAGCCATGGTTGGTGAGCTCTTGTAGATAACACCCCTTTCCAGACACTCACTTGGCCAGGCTGCAAGATAGGCATTCCGTGAGAGGTCAGTCACTTACCTATCGATTCCCTAACACTCAATAATTGGTCACAAAGTTCCTCCTGCCCAGGACCACCACACTTACTTGCAGAAACTTGCTGAGAAAATATCTAGGAGTATTTTATGTACACAATGTGGTCCTGATAATTGGTTATTCCGATAAAGCCATCTAACATTAATTTTTATTGAATGAATGTTCTCAAAAGCACACTTGCAAAATCTCACATTTGGAGGTGGGAGGGTAAGTCAAGAAAGACATCAAAATGTTTTATATTTGGAAACATAAACATCAACATCAGCAATAGATATGTATTAAGGACCTATATATTGGAAATATAGATATAGCATGGAGGATGTAGGTAGTCTCTACTCATATCTGTATAGCAAGTCCATGGGGAAACAGACCACATGCAAGTCCATAAGAAATAGGTTCCGTGTACAGCAAAATATGCACTCACAAATTATATCAATGTGATATCAGTAAATGCCAACAAATAATTGCCCTCTTTCTTACCTGACTTTATGTGCATCAAATCTGCACTATCATATGTAGCTATATGCCCAACTTTGGAAAAATCTGAATTCCAGAATTTGTTGGAAAAGAAAAGCTGTTTTGCTTGTTTTAAGAATGTATTTATCTGTGTATTTCAGTAAACGCATCTGTAATTTGAATTTAAAAAGTAAGTTGCTCATCCTTAAATGTGGATTTATTTGACTCTACCGTGCAAGCCATTTATAATCTAATTAATTTCTTAATTTAATTTTCAGTGACATAAAAAATAGGTCTCAGCCTATTTCCTAACCAAAGATATATCAGTTCCACTGAGTTCCACTCCCCTTCTATACTTTCATTGTACTTCTAAATGACTTTTATTTTCAACTTGACTTATTTTTTTTCTTTCTTTTCTATTTCGATTGCTTGTGTTTGTTGTAATTGAGATGAGTTAAATAATGTCAAAGCCAGTTACGGGTTGACTACAAATGACAGACAATTGAAGACTTGATAGGCATGATATAATAGTAGTTCCAGACAGCATAACCTCTATACCAGGTATTTTATAGGCAGGATCATAAGCTAAACTGAAGGACTACTTCTATCATTGTCACATAACCACAAATGTTCCCTTGAAAAAATGGGAAATAGCCCTACTGGATGGGTTTAAAGGAGATGCTGATATGTAATTAGTGTTTGCTCTAATCTGATCGACAGATGTAGTGAATGCTGGGACCCAGTCTGTTGGAGCAGTGAATGGCCAACACATGAAGTGATTGTGTTACTACTCTTAGGCTGTTCATGGAACTCCATCATTTACCAGAATCCTAGGGAGAAAAGTGGAGACTACTAAGGACTGTAAATGTTAGCACACATGTGTGCACATGTCACTGAAACAGCGGTCAATGCATTCACCTAGAACAAGGCTCCTCTTTTGTATACATAGAATATATTTCATTCATTTCAAAGCCTGGTCATGTGACCTAAGTGTAGCAGAGTATACCGCTTCAGAAGTTGCATCCATGACACACCTACTGGGAGAGGAAAGGCATTAGTGCCTGGGAAGTAGAAGCTATTGATTTCTCTTTTTGGTTCTTGGTTTGTCAGAAAAAGATGTTCATCATCCTGAACCCTCCCCTGTGCCTCCCTCTTTCTCAGTTTTGCCACCCTCGACTCCTTCCTTTGCCATCTATAAACACAGAATTCTAAAGTGATAGGCTTTCAGAATATATTGCACTAATACATCATCAGCATTGTCATTATGATGTATTAACACAATGCATCATCATAGACCTGTCAGAGCCATGATTTATGACTCAAAATGTGTTGTGGTATAGGGAGGCATCGGGGACCCCATTGACTGAATGCTTGTTTATTTTTACACTTAAGGGCTTTGAAAGTAAGCTTCAAACTACTTTTCCTCAAGGAAAGACTAGGGGCAGACTTTGAAAGGAGGACTCTATTTCAAAACACTGGAGGGGCCAGTGGGTCACACTTAAGATATAAAGGTTTATGTTTTCCCAGGCCACTTTAAGTTCAGAATCCAACTTCCACACTCCGAGTCATTTGGCTCCCGCTGGAAGAATCCGGCCTTTTCCATGTCTCTCCACTCCTCTATTTAGAACTCCCTTAATAGTTAACTGTGCGAGGTGTGGTAGGAAAGGTATACATTAGAGGCTTTCTTTTATTGCCAAAAGCAATAAGGATAGTGTTATATTTTATGAGAGTAATAAATGTGATTATGTAGGGAAATTTTGCTTTCAGGGTAACTGGGTGCTGGCATTACACATTTTCTTTCTGAGCATTAAGTTCTTTCATAATGTCCTCAGCAAAATATTAAACACATATTGCATGGATAGGAGTGAGCACAGTGCCAAGAGAAAGGCAAAAGATGGGGAACCGTTGTAGAGAAAAAAATACACGATATAAAAGAAAATTAAAGCAAGCCAAAAAGAAATACGGTATCATTCAAATTATAATAGCCCCGTGGAAATGATTGAGGTGGAAGAAGATTCATCAAGAAAGACTTCTGAAAAAGGTGAGTCATGGGGCAAGTTGGAAGGACCAATGTTAGGGAAGATGAGAGGAACATATGACTGCATGCCCCCTCCCCAACTCTAGGATGACAATTCTTTCCAGAATGTACTTTCCCTCACTTGTTCACCAGAGCCTGGTTTCTTAAGAACTGAGGTGATATGAAAACTGGAGTCTGTGAACTTGGACTGACTCAGGTTCTTTCAGCCTTCTCTGCATAGCTCATCTCCACCTTTCAATTTGTCTAGCCAGTAGTATCATCACTTACATGAATGACAAAGTCTATAATGATCAGAAAGGTAGAAAGTGCTTTTAGCCAAGTGTCCTCTTATTATTGGAACTAAGGAGCTGGGGCAGAGCCCTAAACTACCTTGGCAGGTCAGAGTAAATGTCACCTTAAACATGTCTGTACACTATGACACACTTTTTCTTATTGCAAAAAAAAAAAATGCTTAATGTAATTCAGCCAAGCCTGCTTCTTCCAGGTTTAATTCATCTCCATGTCTGGAGAGCCGGAAATGTAACTAGTAAAGAATTCACTAACAGGAGACGCGGGGAATTTGCCAAGAGTTGGTTAATCTGAAGGTTTATTTTTTTATCCAAATATAAAGGGAGTTTGCAAACTGGTTCAGATTAACCAGGTCAAGTTGTATATTTTATTAACTTTAAAACATTTTTTAAAAATCCTTTTCACATTAAAAAAAAAGTGCACAGAGTCAGATAGGGGTTGTGGGGGTGAAGGGAGGTTGTCTGCTTAATAAAAGTTATAAAGAGAGATGTGTCAGCTGCTTAATTTCCACTTCTGGTTTCAGCCAGAAACAGCTGCAAAACGTCTACTCTAACTCAAGTCTTTTTATGACTTTTACTAACTTCTTATTCAAAAATGCCTTTTGTTGATTTTCTGAGGACTCTCACCAGAGATCACCATGAAGAGAAGAAAGAACCTATTTGAGCAATTTATGGCTCATTCGCCACCACAGAGGAATCAAAATCTTAACGATAATTTTGTAATTGGATTCAGGCATTTCTGTTGGCCTACTATATTTTCCAGAAAATCAAACTTACTTTGTTTTTCCATATAGACCTTATTATAATCTTTGAAATGGCTATCATGATTAAAATCTGTCAATGGAGCCCTATAGTCCCCAAGATAACATCTAAGCTCCTGGCATGCATTCAAATATTTTCATGAACTAGCCTTTGTTTACCTCTCCACCTGTTTCCCCCGCTAGTCCCATGCCTGAAATTCCAAATTCTTGCCATAATGAACCATTGGCTGACCCATACTTAGCCAGCCTGTCTCTTGTCCCCACGTCTTGTGCACGTTGTTCCCTCTGTTTTTCTTGCCCAGAACCCCTCCTATGTTGCCTGGCTCTCTCCTCATCCCCTAAGGTCTCAATGTGGATACCTCTCCCATGATCCTTTTCTCGTCATCTCAAGTCAAAGGCCAGCTGCCCAGCTGTGTGCTGTCATGTCAAAACTTGCCTGAATGACTGATTTTTTTTTCAGTCCTGATCAAACTGTAGTGGAATCATCATACTCATGTTCCTGACCAGACAATTTATCCTTGAGTCCGTATCTGAATCTCAGGTATATCTTTCAATATCTTGCATGGTACCTGGAATAGTCATCCCTCTTGTAAATATTTGTTGAATAAATGAGCACCAAAAATGAATATTATATTACATGTATCAGTACCATGTCCTGCTGCAAAACTTGCATTAAGTTAAATGGCTTTGTAAATATATTAAATTATGCTAAGCCCTTTACACATTAGCAAGATCCCTATCTTCACCCCAGCCCAAAGCCTGAGACATAGCAAGTACTCAATAAGCACCCAAAGGTTGATTCCTTAATAGAAGCTTTTTGTTAGGAGCTCTTTGTTGTGCAGAACAGAAACCATGCCTAAACTAGCACAGTATTGCTGCTATTCCTGTCATGCTGACATACTTTATAACTGAAACACTAAAGTTCTTTATTTTTCACTTAAGTCAACTTAGATGTATGATCCTTGAGCATGTCCTATCTTGAACAAAAATCGGCTTATCATAAGGAAAACTTTGGTCTAGTGCAGGATATATTTTAAGAGATTTCCCTCCCCCAAAAAAGACCATTTATTGCCCCCTTAAACTCACTGGCCTGAAATCTCTTATCAGCATTTTACCATTTGAGCTGAAGTCTTTGATCTCCATGAAAATATTGATAGCCCGGCAGATAGGTGCTTCGTCTGCTTGCTCACCAAGACCATGACATAAGCTGCATCACTCCAACCTCTCTTGAAAGTTCTTAGGCAAATGTATCTACATGAAGACATTCACTCAGTCCCCCTGGAAAGCTAGTCAGCTAATCCAGAAGCAGGCAATTGGGTCTTCATAGCCCCAATTGATCACATGACACCATCCTATGGAGAGTAGAGTCTAAAGAAGTGGGATTTGGGCTGGGAGAGATCTGACAGGGGGAGAATTCTCAGAGAACGCTGGGGCCATTACCCTGGCAGTATGGTGCTATAGAAGCCCATGAGCATCTGGAACAGCCTGGAAATACCAATTCCTGGAGTAGAGTCCCACTTTCATGGGGGCAGAGAATGAAGACAGTGGAGGGAGAGGAGAACCAAACACAAGCTGCACAACCTTTACAATTTTTTCTTCCAACAATGCCTGTGTCATTGGGGAAATGCAGCAATGCTAACTATGGTAACCACTTTCAGCTAACCTAAGGATATCTTGGGAACTCTGTAAGAAGAGTGGGGACACTGGATTCAGAAAGACTCAGGCTTTCTTCAGTAATTAAGGTATCTTGGACAAGTCATCTCAAAGATTCAGTTTCTTCATCCATAAAATGGAATTTGAAATACTTACCTTGAAAGCCATTCCAATGATTAAAAGCAATGTATGCCTGGCATATAGTGGGTACTTAGTAAGTTTCCCTCCCCTTCAATAAAATGGCAATGCCTTTTCAGTTTGTCATTTAATTCAGAGTTATCATCATCACGGACCTAGAGAATTCTCTCAGAACCTTTTAATAAATAAGAAGAGGAGAAATAGGGCATATCTATAAGTGAGACCTCTGAGATGTAGAGGTGCCTGTTGCCAACACTATAAAGTCAACTCCATCTTTTTATGTCAAAGCCATAGAGGGGGAAATGTGAAAATTCAATTAGTTATAAGTTCTATCTCCAAATATCCAGTTATTTAGCCACCGTGTGCAAGAAACAGTATGTGACTTGATGACTTTTTCATTTGTTACTCACACAGCTCAGCCTTTTAGAGGCAGAGTCATCAATATAGATACCAGTGTCATCTTGAGTCTTCAGGTTTTCTGTTCTGATCAGTCCAGATCATGAGCCAAACTACTGACACACCCTGTTCCCTAAGGAAGTCTAGGTGTATCCCTTTGTAAATATCCTAATGAGCCTTTTGCTCTATTTTGGAGCAGATTCTTAAAAGGAGGTTTCAAAAAAATTATATTTTGTTGAGCAGTAATTCATCTGTTTTGCTAACTTGAATTGCAGTGTTTTTAATTCTTTGATATTTTTATTAATATCATTGTTTGTAAACTCAACTTATATTTCCTCAGCACATTTGAGATGTCTTCTATCAAATCACATATAGAATTGTCAATAGTCAAACAGGTTTTTAAAGAGGTGTCCCAGAGAGAAATGAATCAGACTTTCATAGCTGAAGGGACTTCAGATTATGTAGCCCAATCCTTAATTTTACAAATGAAGTCGAAACCCAAAGAAATGAAATGATTAGCTCGAGATCAAACATATAGGTTATGGCAAAACTGACCTAGAGCCCAGCTCTTCCAATGTCAGTTTCTGTCCTCCTAAAACAAAAACCTGACAGATTAGACAGAAGTAATAGCCAGCACAGTCATGATGGGCGACTG
The DNA here is from genome assembly GCF_000412655.1 of Myotis brandtii. Taxonomy (NCBI): domain Eukaryota; kingdom Metazoa; phylum Chordata; class Mammalia; order Chiroptera; family Vespertilionidae; genus Myotis; species Myotis brandtii. The sequence continues at coordinate 1,441,997 of NW_005371410.1, forward strand.
AATGAAACTGGGACGTGGGGTGTACCAAGGGACCCCTGGCAGCAAGTTCAAAGAATATTTGCAAGTGCTTCATTAATAATTAATGGTAGGTTAGAAAAAGGAACGCATCTGACAATTCTAGAGTTCTTACAATCTGTTATACAAGTGCAGTGGTTCACAATCGCAGGTGATTTTTCTCCTCTTAGAGGCGATTTTACAATGTCTTGAGACATGTCTGTCTGTTAAAATTGGGGGTGGGAGGTAATGCTACTAGCATCTAGTGAGTGGGGGGAAAATGCGCCATAGATCTGACAATGCAATGCACAGTTCAGGTGCCCACAACAAATAATAATCTGGCCAAATATGTTCATGGTGCCAAGGCTGAGAACCCCTGGACCAATGGTTCTCAACTTTATCAGAACCAGCATCTACTTGTTATAACCCCCTTTACTACCATGAAATAAAATCTGTAGTAATGATCTACCTACATTCATAACTAAATGTAAAGGAGAAATAGAGGTAAAATAGTGCACAAGAAGATCATAGTTTAGTAGGAAAAATTCAGAGACAAGTACACTAGAAGGTGTATATACCTATTCATTAAATCACTAAGAATGTCACATGTGGCTGGTGGTGGCACAAATACCACAAAAGGTTTTGTTGCTAAGGGCATTCTGATATGGTTAACAAATCATAATAAATCTTTGAACAAAATATAGTATAATCTCTTACTAATTTTAGTGTCCGTATATATTAAAACTCTGCGAAAGACACTTTGTGCTTATTTGTAAAACAGAGTGGATGTCTGGAGGGCCATCTATGAGCCCCACAGGTCTCTCCAGAGCATTGTAGGACATGCAACATCCCTGGCCCCATCCGCTAATTGACAGTAGTACCACACGCCAAACCTAAACCTACATATGTAATTTCTAAAATGCCTTCTGAAAGGATGCCACTTTTTCCTCTGAGCACCACCAATTTAGATAATAATGTAAAGACATATATAACATAACTAGGTTTAATAGTCAATTTAAATGTAAAGTAGCTTTTTAAATAGTTACTTTCATGCAGTAAAAATAGACATTGTTATGCATGCCCTTATATTATAATCAAATTTCTTTGGTTGTCCCTTCTTTGGTTTTAACAGAAAGCCAAATTGACTTCCAAAACTTCCTGTGCCCATGTTTTTTATTCTCTTAAAAAGTCACATGGTACCTCTTTCACAATAATATTAAATGGTGGTTTCTACAATGATTTTATTTCCAAATATGCATACTTTCCCTTAAAAATGTCTTTCTTGCCCTAACTGGTTTGGCTCAGTGGATAGAGTGTCGGCTTGCAGACTGAAGGGTCCCAGGTTCGATTCCGGTCAAGGGCATGTACCTTGGTTGCAGGCACATCCCCAGTAGGGGTGTGCAGGAGGCAGCTGATCCATGTTTCTCTCTCATCGATGTTTCTAACTCTCTATCCATCTCCCTTTCTCTCTGTAAAAAATCAATAAAATATATATTTTTTAAAAAGTTATTTTTTTAAATTAAACAACTTTGGATTTTATTTTTGATTAATTCCACAATGCTTAGTTATGGATATGATAAGCAAATCAAAACAAAGAGCAACAACAAAACCATCCACTTTCTTAAAACCTATTTCTTAAGTGTGTAGTGAACATAGTTATTTCTTTCCCATTAGAATGTGTGTGTGTGTGTGTTATTTTTTATTATTGTGGGGGAGAATTATACTTTCTTGCCATAATATGATTTTACAGCAGAATAATCTCAGCAGTTAGTTAGCTTCTGTTTTTCAAGTGAAAACACCATTTAAAAACACCAAATTATTACTGATTCTCAAATTCTGAACCAATGTATAAATTGGAAGTGGTCATTCTATAGTACCTAAAGAAATGGGCTAGTGAAGAAAAATCTTTTCCTGGTCTTTTGTTTATTCTTTACTAGATAAAATTTAAATCTTACTTAAAAACATCATTAAATAGAATCATTGACAACATCTTAAACTATGGCCCAAACACATATGTGTGGTCTAAAGAAGAGGGTAGGGGTAGGATAGTAAGTGAGCTCATGAGGTTTGTAGGTTATTTCTACTCATAATTCCTCACCTAGAGTCACATCAGTTTTATCTGCTTTATTTTTATGCTTCCACAAGATTTTGTTCCAACAAAGGATTTCCCCATCTAAAAAAATTTGAAAACCACAGCCCTAGGGGAAATTAGGCAGCAGACGTAAAGAAATATAATGTAGGTCAAATTTCATCACAACAAATACTATTGTGACAAAAATCTCTATATAGCAAAAGATTTCTGAGCCCTAGGCAATAACCCATTTGTCTTAAGAAATATGCAATACAACAAAATAAAAGAATCTGGGCAATCTTTTTATTATAATAGCCTTTGACCTGTATTCCTTGCTTGGTGGAAGAATGAATCTTAAAGTTAGAATTCAGTGTTGCTAGTTTCCTCTAGGTAAAGCCATTTCCCATTTAATCAGCTTCATGTCAGCCAAAAGTTTATAGGGAAATAAAATATCTGTCAGGTTAAAGGCCACACATATAAATATGCTCCATAAACCCTACATAATTCAACTTTGATACAAGAACAAGAGAAACAATAATCACAAAAGTAATATTGAGCCCAGATATGGTAAGGACAGCTGGTTGCCACCCAATGTCCACTCTCCCCTTCTTCTTTATTATCCAAACCTGAGTTTTACCTGCACACATTGGCATCTGACATATAGTCTATATTCCCCAGCCTCCCTTGATATTAAATGTGACCAATGAAATATAAAAATGTTGTGTAGGTCTTCAGACAAGGTCAGTCTTAGCAGACAGGAAGTGTCATCTTTCTAGAAGTCAAATATAAAGGTTAGACCTTCCACTGCTTCTTGGGAAAATTAGTTGTCCTTGAAGATGGAAGCCATGTGTTGCAAAGAGAAAAACTAGAAGAATCTTGAGTTCCTAATGCTTTTGGAGAGCCAGAAAACAACCTTGGATTGCTTATCTCTGAACTACTATTGCATGAAAAAGTAAATACTTGTGTGATTGATTCACTGTGTTCAGGATTAGGTTACTCATAGCCAAATATAATTGATGTATCTTCCAATACTAACCAATGCACCCTTTCCTCTCTACTTTGGGATTTTATTGCTTCTACTTGTCTACTCACTCAAAAATATATTAGATACACAGCCTGTCCCCAAACAGAAGGTTTTAGCAGTTGATATAAATAAATACAACTTTCCTTCTTGAAAATATCTTTATTTCAGTCATTTTAATAGGCAACTTGATTTTCTTAATGGAGATTATAGGGCTACACTAGAAAATGTCTTAAAATTCTAATATAGCTTCTCATGTGCTAGTCTTATTTTTTAACAATTAAATTTTTTCAGCTTTATTGAAATATAGTGACAAAATAAACTGCACATTTTAGGGGTATAATTTGGTAAGGTTTGAAATATGCATATACCCATGAAACTCTCACAATGATCAAGATAGTAAATATATCCATCATCATTCAACATTTCCTGTGTCTTTACAAATCCCTCCCATCCACCCTTCTCACCTCCAACCTCAAACTTAGGCAACCATTAATCTGTTTTCTTTCCCTATATATTAGTTTGCATTGCATATTTTAGAGTTTTATACAGATGTACTAGCTTTTTACCAACAATTCTGATGAAAAAGCCCATGGCTATATGCACACATGCCTGGCTCAATCTAGAGACCTAATCTGTTTCCCAGATTTTGAAAAGAGTAAGCTATTCTGTTATTGTTTCCCAAAATGTATAGAACTTTATATGAGGTAAAATAATATAGATAAGAAAAAAGGAGACCTTGATCCTCACCTTTTCACTTATTTGCATGATCAGCTATAAATATTTTTATTTGTAAGTGTGGATGGATGCTAAGGTGAGACTTAATTATATATAATTGCTGGAACAGAGCAGTTACTAAAAAGGATTCCTTTAATTCAGGATACTTACTGGTTTGTAGACTCTCTCTATGTGTCTTATGTCATAAAAAGATAACGCACACACACACATTAACTTTTAAAAAGAATTTCAAATGTTGCAAGTATATGGAGTTTGTATGGTATATATTTTTCCTCAATGATCTCAACTGGTCTGAATAGGCACTTTCAATTTAAATATACTACAAATGTTGGTAATTTCTACAGGGAAGGTAGAATTGCCAATAAAATACAGGATATCCAGTTCAATTTGAATTTCACATAATTAATAATTATTTTAGTGTAAATGTATTCTAAATATTGCATGTAATCTACTTATGCTAAAATAATTTTTTAAATCTGAATGTAACTGGGTATTTTCTCATTTTAATTTCCAAATCTGGCGCCTTTAAGAATGTATGGGAAGAAGGAAATAGTGCTGGCTGAGACCAGTATGAATGGCCTCTGTCAAACCTAATGAATGGGTCCACTTACAAATCTAATATAAACTGTCCCTAATTGTGAGAGCCTAAAAGTAAAAACTTGATTATAACCTGTGAAAAGTATTGCTTATGTCAACTTTAAATTCTTTTAGAAGTCTGGTGTCTGGGTGAGGAATATGTCATTCTAGGACTCTCTTTAGGCTTGGGCCACTCTGGCTCTGTTGTTTTCCAGCTGGGTGTCCCTGACATACCAATTAACTCTTGGTTCAACTGATAAGAAGCCAAACATTTTGTAGTAATTGTGGGATACAATTTGCCAAGATATCTTTGAGAGAAGTTACTTTTTTTGATGAAAGACCATGTCTTAGGAATTCTTTATACTACACATCAGGTTCTGGAAATTGACAAACATCTAATTCCTAGTGGTTTGAACTCAGGAGAACTTGCACGGTGCTAACTTAGGAAACCCTCTCTGTGTAGATTTGACTCTGACTCATAAAATATCCCTTCCCGTGAAACGAGGGAAGCAATTTTAAAAAACCCTCCTGTTAGTTACCACAGATGATCATGTGTGACACCTATCACATCCCCACTTCCCGTGTCTTCCTGTGATGATCGTGACTGATGACAAAACTATGCGAAATACAGAAGGGGAAAAAGTAAACTTTAGGAGTCCCTGCTCTCAAATATATTTCCCTTCCTACTATTTGACCCCATTCTGAATTCCTCCAAGGATCAGTTTAGATGTTAGGGTTAGATTCCAATTTTGCCAACAGCACATCTGTTTTTCTCTCTCCACTGAAGAAATCAAGTATAGACTGGAAACAGCTCATTGATTATGTCCGATAGGTCCCTACAAACCAGGGCAGAAGCAAAACCAGTAAGCCGTTAGGGTTTGTGCTCTCATGTTTTATAGCACTCTTATTCACCAGCCGCGGTGGGAGGCTTTCTGACATGCTTCTGACCTCTCAGGGGTAAGTAACTGGCACCTCAGCTCTTGTAGTGAACACACAAGGCTCTTTGTTTGTTCCATAGGTAGTACTGCCTGACCTTGTGGTTTGGGCACATGTAGGAAACAAGTTAGGTGGTGTGATTTGAGGGATACTGGAATTCTCTCCCTCCTCCCTCCTCCTTCTTGCCCTCACCACCCAGCTACCACCTTACCCAAATATTTCAAATATCTCCCATATCGCTGATACCTGATCACAAAGTCATTTTAAACTGTCAAGAATACAAGTAAAATTCACACTGGGAATGTTGACCATTGAATTAATGTGATGCTAGCTGATTAAATGAAAATTCACAGGTTAAAGAATGGCCATTATAATTCTTAAAGTTGCTGGTGGTCCCTAGAGGTTGCCATCTCTTTGAATCTTTCACAGTGCCTTGCATTTAGAAGGTACTCAATAATTATTTGTTTACTTACCAAAAAGAGGTGTAAAAAATTTCATGAAAAACTGACTGGTAAGCTTTCACTTAGTATGCTAGACACATATGTTCTTAAATATTTCCTGACTGAATGAGTACCAAGTGTGATATTTGACCAAGTTTGCCATAAATTCTCTTCCTGTGAATTTATATTCCTAACTTTTTTAGTGTTTGTAGTATTTTTCATATTCATATTCCTTTTAGAGTTCTAAACAAACATCTTTGAATGTTTTTATACCCATATAAGCAAACAATTCTGATTCCTATTTAAAAAATAGAGCAAGTTCCACCACCTCACTTAGGAAAGACAATAGTGGAGTAGAGGGAGGGGCAATGGACTAGGATTTTATTCAATGGGAATTCGTGACCACACAGAATCCTCTTGGAGGTAAATTTGAGGGGAGTCATCTTTCTAATAGGCTGCTTCTAGATGTGTAAAAGATTTCAGAAATTCAGTTATCTAGAGAGAAGTGTGGACCATTATTTCCACGCACTCTTCCCTGAATGTGACTTTCTTATTGATTATAGAAAGAAACGAGCAGCAATGATGGTAAGACTGAAGCAAGATATTCTTCATAGCTAAATCCAGTTGTATTGCCTTGAAGTTTAATTTTCTCTAGGTGCCTCATTTCCATTCATCAGCTATCTTTTATCTTTAATAACGTATTGTACAACTTTATTCTGAAATAGCCATTAGTTTCCATATGGCCCTTCTTATCAGTCAACAAGAATAACAATTTATGACTTATGCGTATATATCCCTTGATTCTCACATCCACTCTGTATGAAAATTATATTAGATGACTTAGAGAATACAAGTGACTTGTCCAAAGAGACACAGCTAGCAAGCAGTCAGAATGGGAACCCAGTCCAATTTTATTATTCCATGCTGTGTCTCAGAAAAGTCTATGATTAATGAGGTGAAAATACTAATAATGCTTAGTAACTTTTGTTTTATAAAATATTGAGGCTATTTTTTAAATGACAAAAATATGATAGTAGGGATTGTGAGCAGCAAAATGGCACTAGGTATTATATTGGTGGAATCAGACTGGAGCTTGGTTCAGCACTCTCAGTACTTGACTTATGGTTAAGAAAGAAGTCAGAGCCAAGACTCAAACTATAAGAGAAAGTTTATTTAGGAAGGCACAGAGGTAGAGGAAGCGAGTCATAGAAGAAATGGGCTCAGGAAACAAATTACAGAGGCAAGAGAAGGGCCCTTGGAGCTTAGGAGAGAGAAGGGGGCAAGGAAAATGGGCCTAGGGCAAGGGGGAGGGGAAAATGAGGGTGTGCTCCATAGAGACAGCTGTGCTGGGTCCTCCATCCTAGGAGCTTTTAAGGTGGGGATTTTTAGGGGGAATCCAGGGGGCGAATCTCAATAGAATATTCAGGTGTGTTTTTCAGGTGTGTTCTCTCAGGTCATGGTCTCCACTGATTGGTCAGTCCCAGGGCAAGGAGGCATTAGTAAATGCAGCTGGTCCTGATGTCATCCATGGCATCCCTTGTCTGGTTTTGCTTCTTTTCTGAGCCTGGATCTGAAATACAGCTGAGGCTTGGATGTTATCTCTAGGGCTTAATGCTTAAGGGAGTGGTAATGCAAGTTCCCATGTGGTAATCACGTGAGGTCACTCTTTGGTCCCTTGTTCCTCCTCAAAGGGGGTCTACCACATGACCATCAACATGCCAGGGGAGGAAAGGTAAGGGGAAGGTCCAAACCACATGACCAGCGATATGCTAGTGGAGGAAAGGTTACCCTGGGTACAAGGTCCTTGTTTTCTCAGTTTTGCCCATTGCTAGGCACCTGGAGCCTTCTGCCCTGGTGACCTTCTGCACCTGGCCCATTGTCCTTGGGTAGCTATGTCTGTCTAATTGCCTACCACAGGATGGCAAAAACAATGTGGTCAGTCATGGGCCTAGGTATGAAATTTTTCTCACTCAGTATTTAACTGTGCCTTCAACATGGCTGTCCTTAATCCCCAGCTAAGGGGGTGTTATAGATGACTCTTTCTGAAAAGAAAATTCAGGGTATTGGAGCCAACACTTGCAGGTCATGCAAGGGTTTTGTATTTGTATCCTGATTTCCAAAAATCCCCACATTTCTCATTTAACAATATGTAAATGGACAGAATCGGAAACAGTATTCAGTATTGCAATTGCAGATTTAAAAGGAACTTCCACAGGAAGTGAACTTTTAAAGGACTTATTAAATACCTCATTTTGAAAATAGTGAACAATTCAAGTGTTTTTACGTGCTTATTAGGAGAAAGAAGGTTAATAAGTCTAAAGACTCTCTGGAAAAACAAAACCACTGGGCCATTTGAAAGTAGCCTCTTGTTTCCTATCACGACTGCCAAGGAAACTGAGTTAACCACTTCCCCAGAAAGGGGTTGGATTTCAAAATGTGGGTGCTTTAAATAATCACTACGTATATTCAAACCCATGTTAAATGCTGAAGTATTTATAAATATTTCTTTTAAATACACAAATTTTTTAAGTTCATCTAGACAGGTGCAGGGATATATCATGTGCCAACAAACTGTCAAAACTTTTGACAAAGAGTCAACAAAGTGTGGCAATGTTTTTAGAAGAGCACAGGTCTTTGTGTGACATAAAATCCAATGCCAAGGAAAATCACCAGCTCCATCTGCAGTAACTGATTAAAAAAAATTTTTTTTTAAGATTTCCCATCTTTCTACAGATGTCATTTGCCTTTCCAAGAAATTTAGTCATGTAAACCATTACTATGCCTGACTTAGCCTTAAAAGCCTCTGGACCTAATACGTGATCAAGGTGCGGGAACCACAACCTAAATTCTGGTTCTCAAAACTGAGTTAAGAGACTATGACACAGTCAAGTAATCTTTGCCAAAGAACAGTGAAGCCACAAAAGAGATTGGAGTCAGAAAAGGGAACACGCCAATGCTTTCTTGAAGAGTCACAACTTACAACAGGAAACTAGAATAATGTTTAAAGTGTTGCTGGATCACTAAATGCATTACACACTGGGAAGTAATCCCTTTTATAAGGTGTGTTTGGTTTATGGACTGCTTTTGACATTAGTTTGTACTTCTTTCAGCTTTTAGTCATAGGTTACCAGGATAGAAATAGATATGCCCAAATATCCTGGGTGAAGTTCATGTTTCTCAGTCAGCGACTACTTACCATAGACCAATGAAGGCATGGTTCTCTGCTAGGAGTCAGGATTTTTGACCACATACCACAACAGCTACGGTTTTGATATAACCCTTGCTTTTAGAGTCCATCCTCTAATTGGGAGAGATCAGATACAAACACCAACACAAGGCACAAGTACAACGTAATAAAAGGTAAGCACCCAATGGACCAGATATGTTGAAAGTTCAAATAAGGGACAGGTCACTTCAAGAAGGAGAGATCAAGAAAATCTTTACATAAGAGGAAGGATTGAATGTGTGCTCTGAAGTTTGGCTAAGCATGTAAATAGAGAGGCAAGGGATAGGCTTTCTGGTAAGGGAAACAGGAGGGGTAAGTAAGCTGATATCAGTAACTATGTGGGAGAGTGGGAGACATGTTTCGAAGTAGAGACAGAGAAGATGAGAGTTTTTAATGCAGGTTAAGTACTTTGGATTTTATCCATAGGCATTAAAAGTTAATAAAGATTTTTCAGCAGGAAAATAGATATAAATACATACATTTCATTAAGACACAAGGTTCTAGTAGGGTTTCACAATATAAAAGTTAGAGTTGAGGGTATAAGATGTGAGTCGATTCTGAGTCCTAGTTTAAAGTTATAATCAAGTAATCAAAATTATTGAACTCCTAAGCTGTCTGAAGCATGGTTGTAGATGATACAGGATATAAAGAATTGGATAACAAGTACCTTCCTTTGGAGAACCTTATTGTGATAATCATTTTGTAATATATACAAATATCAAACCATTATGCTGTACACCTTAAACTTATATAATGTTATATGTCAATTATATCCCAATAAATCTGAAGAAAAAAAGAAAAATATTACCTTGAAATATAAAAAGAAGAAAATATTATTGATTATTTCAGAAAATTGTTATGTTCTAGTATAAGTAGACAAATTCTATGGATCAGGGGAGGAATAGTCATGAGAATAAAACAGTAAAACTAAAGGGAGCAAAATGAGAAGAAACAGTAAGGACAATATTAAGGAAAATAAACATTTTATAGCAGGATAAAAGCAAAGATTGTGGAGGTTAAAAATACCCCATTATGAAGAACAAAAAATTAAATCCATGAAATGAAGGACAAATTTAAGAACTTAAATTATTTTTAAGAGAACATATGTAATACAGAGAGGAAAACTTTAATAATAATCTTCATCAGAAATTCCAGATTACATTAACACAAACCAAAAGACAAATATTGGGGAGATTTGGGAAGAGTTAAAAGTCTGTTAATGTTCTCTCATATATAGAGAGGTTAAACCTATTTTTTCACTTTGACATTAAAATATACAAAAGAATGCTTTTTAGAGTGAAAGGTATCCAATAATTGAATTAAAGTAAAATTATTGTTATTAATACACTAGAAAAGAATATAACAAAGAAGCATGGCTTATATTCTGAATTTCAGAAAATAATAAGAAATCATAACCAACAAAATTATAGAAAATGACAGAAATAAGGCCAAATATATCAGTTACAACAACAAATATAAACCAGTTAAACATTTTTTGAAAACATGCTCAGTTTGAAAGAAAAACTTTAAAAATCCAACTACTTCAATAACAAGAGCATATATAGAAGAGAATAATATAAATAAGTTAACAGTTAAAAGCTGCACAAAGACTCATTGTATAAATAAAAAGAAATGGAAGTGTTGCAACAGTAATGTCAGATAAAAAATTAGGACAAAAACACAGGTTCAGAGTTAATTTATGCTGATACCAGGTAGAATTCACTAATAATATATATTGCTAAACTCTATATGGGCAATATTATTATATTAATATATTATATAAAACATAAAAGATAAAACAAGAATATGAAATATTCAAGAATAATTACTTAAAGCCAAAAGAAGAGAATTAGGATAACTTTCTTTGATGAATCAAGTAGCCACAGCATAAATATAAGGAAATAAATGATATAACAAATATATTTAGTTCAATAACTAGAGCAGCACAAAAAAGTAAATACACTTTGCTTTTATTGTTATTCTTTATGTTTAGTTTTGTTTTATATTTTCATTTTTAACCTGTATGTTTATTCACTTTCTATTGAAAAACATGACATTTTATTACATACTAGTACATTGCTGGTAAGAGTAAAAATTTCAACTTCTGGAAAAGTGTCGGTTCCTGTTAAAGTTCACCTGATTACCTACCTACCCTATGCCCCCGTTACCTACCCTAAAATTCTACTATTAGGTATTTACTCAAGAGCAATAAAAAGAGATAGTCATGGGAAAGCTTGTTTAAGAATGTGTAAAGCAACTTTACTTATAAGAGGCTAGAAATGAAAAGAACTAAAAGTTCATCAACAGGAAAATAGATACCCAGATTGAGGTATATTCGTACAATGCACTATGACTTGGCAATACAAAGAAGTGAACCATGGTATATGCAACAACACGAATCTTGGATGCATGATTTAATTTCTATGAAGTACAGGAACAGGCAGGTGATGGAAATCAAAGCACACACCTCCGGAATGCGAGGGGGAGTGGTCTGGAAAACAGCATGATGAAACCTCCTGGGATGGTGGAAAGGCTCTATATCTGCATTTGGCTGTGAGTTAGTTACATGAGAGCATGCATTTGACAAAACTAATTGAACTGTCCACAAAAGATCAAAGGATCAGTGTGTTCCACTCTGCAGAAAATACCTCAAGAGAAAGAACAACAACAAAGTGTTTCCAAACTTCAATAATTGTATGCCTATGTGACTGAAGTAATTTTAGAAAATCAAAAATGTGGAAATCTCTCTAATTAATTTCCCAAAGTTCCCATGTACCTGATTGTAAAACCTACTATTGGTAAGACATAAAAAGGAATAAATAGAATATAGATATCATGGATGAAACACTCGCATGCTCTACCAAATGGAACCCCACATTATGCTAAAAGAATAATAAATGATGAGAAAATTACCTTTATTTCTGAAAATGAGTAAAATGTATCGCAACAAAATTAAAGTATTAAAAAGCACTATTATTTCATAGGCATTGTAGAAGAATTTGATCATATTCAATACTCATTCCTGATTTTTCAAAATAGCTAGATAGGAATGATAAGGTGATTTCTTAAATGTTAAATTAAAACGTCTCTCTCAGCCCTAACCGGTTTGGCTCAGTGGATAGAGCATCGGCCTGCGGACTGAAGGGTTCCAGGTTCGATTCCAGTCAAGGGCATGTACTTTGGCTGTGGGCATATCCCCAGTGCAGGGTGTGCGGGAGGCAGCTGATCGATGTTTCTCTCTCATCGATGTTTCTAACTTTCTATCCCTCTCCCTTCCTCTCTGTAAAAAATCAATAAAATATATTTAAGAAAAAAAACAAAACGTCTCTCACAGCATACATATTCTTAAAATCATAATTAATGTAAAATGCTGAAATAATTTCCATTAAATTCAGAAAAAATATAAGCCTATTATTTCAATAATTATTTATTTTTATTCTGGAGGTTCTGATGCAATAACACAAGAAAGAAAAAAGGAGTATAAACATTAAAAAAAGTGAAAATATTGACCAACTAATAACTTCCTCATAGTGAAAAAAGGATGGATTACTTAATAAGTAGATTGGTATAACTTCCTAATATTTAGGAAAGATAAATTTCAGCACATACTTCAAATAAATTACATTTTAAATTAAAAGCAAACAACCACAAACCACTAAAAATAATTGTAGGTTAAAATGTACATATATTTTTAGTGGTGGAAAACATTGTAAACTTAAACTTATGACAAAACCTTAAAAAGAAAATAAATCAAATTTTGAAAAATCTTTTTTTAAAAAATCAAAATTTATTAAAAAATTGTATATCCCTAATAAATAGAGGGTATTTGTTCATAATTAATGCAAATTACAAACAAAAGACAAATATACCAATATGAAAAATAAGCAAATGGCATCAGTCAGAAAGTTATAAAATAAAAATAAAAGTAGATAAGATTTGTTGCTGCTAAATTTAATGAACAAGTTACTGTTTATACAATACAAATCAAATTGATAACATATAAAATAAAAATGACAATATCTATAACCAGCAAGACATTGAAAATGGCCTACATGAATAAAAATAGGTAATTGGCTAAACAAAAATGACTGTATCATGAATTACTAAGCTCAGGTTACAATTCTGTGTTGCAGAAAAAAACATCATGTAAAAATATAGATAATCACGGTTTAGTGAATAAAATAGGTTGCCTAATATCTTTGTAATTTAACATCATTTTTGGGGAAATAAATTTCTTTTTTAAAAGACTAGAGTAAATATACCAAAATGTTACAAACATTGTTTTCTCTGAGTAATAGAAATAGGAAGAAATAATATCTTTGTCCCTGTATTTCGCAATACTGTTCAATTTTTTCTAAACAAAAAAGAAAAAAAAATTGTAATCAGAGTAATGTATAAACAAATCATAGAGATAGGTGCCATACATTTTTAAAGCTAACCACAGTCCTGATTAATAGAAGCAAATTTTGTTATTGTTCAGGGGTGTGGGAGGAATCAATGCTTTTACTAATCCTGATACACTGTTTAAGAAAAAAAGAAAGAATGAAAAAGTAAAAGAAGGAATACCAGTCTAAGGTCTGACAATAACATAGATAAATATTTTTTATTTTAGAATTTGATGGCTTATTCATACCAAAGATCAGATTGATAATGTGTCTAAACTTAATTACCGCTATTGCCACTCTAGGACAGAATGAGAAAATAGGGAGATAGATACCCAGACATAGGTCCTGTTAAAGTAAGTATTACCTTGGAATATAAGTGGCTGTAGCCATATAATGCAGGTTATATTTTATTAAGCAGAGCGTCATCCTGGTGTGAGTCAGTGAGCGTTAACATGAAGCATAGCAATGTAACATGGCCACTAATATTTTGAAAAACATCTAACTCTGCATCCAACATAAGCTATCAGCACAGATACCTGTGCTAGATCCAATTTTCTGTTGGTCCAGGGAAGTAGAAAAATATTCTCTGAAGTATCGGCATGTAGTAAGCACAGAAAATAGAAAATAATTTAATGTGGTTCTAAATGGTACTTGTGAAATGTCTTTAAAAATAAATCCTTTCTGACTCTTCATTATGTTGCACAAATGAGAAGCCCAAAAATTATGGCTCAACACCCATTTTACATTCAAGGTCAGATAGGCAACAATCAGGCGATGATATTTTATTCTCCTGCACATATGAAATTCTGTTTGAACTCATCAAAGTGAATTTATAGATGTGCTAAACTATCCAATAAGAAGATTGGGTGTGCGTAGGACAAGATACCTACTTGGTTTCCTAAAGCAAGTAAATTACTAGCAGGCTTGGTTTCACTTGGTATAGAGGAGAGAAGTTAATAATTTTTGTCCCAACCTTGACCAAAATATGAGCCTGAATTTTTAAGGACAACAAATTTTAAAACCTTGGCAGTGATCATTCAGGAGTATTTCTGAATAGGATACATTCACATGAGGCCTTTTTCCTTTGCCAGCATCTCTATAACTACCAGGAACTTAGGATAATACAAACAAAATATCAGAGTGTACACTAAACCAGAGCTGAATATTTATCCACTGCAATCATCTGAAAAGATTTCTTCTAGCATTTAGGGTTTGGTTGAATCCCACAAAACTCAGTAATATTTAGAACCAAACTGATGCCCTGTCCTTACTTCACCTTCCAATATCAGACTTCTGTGGGTACAAATAAATCGCATGTTGCTAAATTCCATGTTGACATCAATTCCATTCCAGTTGATGTCAAACTGTACTTGAACATCTTTGTGGCTGAAATCATGTCATGTTTTTAATTAAAGATTTCCCTCTTAATATTTTAGAGATGCAAATTTATACATTCCAAAAATATTCTGGGCATGGGGAAGAAGCTCTGAGAAGGGGAAGGATACAGTCTTACAAATGAGTAAGAGGCCAAAGAAAATGTTGTGTTAATACTTAATAGTGAAACAATAGAGGAAAGATTTGATGAGATCCTATGTAATTAATAGAGTAGAATTAAGTATAGCTCACATGCTTCCAAGAAAATCCCAGAATGCATTGTGGAAATAAGCAATGCAATGGTTACTCACTTTGGAGAAATCATACAGAAAGTACTACATGTACCACATTCAAGATAATGTCCATGCCTCTTCAAAATCATCCTATCGCCTTAATCTTTTCCAAAGCTCACTGCACCAGGCCACTAGCTATTCTACAAACATTAGGGACATAAAGCCAACTTTAATCTAATGGCTTCAGCATTGAGAACTACAGGCAAATAAACAACAGCATCAAAATCTTCTTGCTCATCTCAAGGATTAAAAAAAAATGTGTGTAAGCTTAAGAATAGAAAGGGGAAAGAGTGAGAAACTTGGATGTTCCAGAGAGATGGAGTGAGGCAATGGTGTTGTAGTAAGAATACACACAATTGACGTCATGCACAAGGAAGATGATCCAAACACAAATAAGAACCATGTCATTCAGAACAACACTCTCAAAAGCAACACATGATCTTTGGGAATAACTGTACTAACACAAATAAATTTTAATCGTGTTGAATATTTATGTGTTTAAGAAACAGACTTTTCCATCTAAATGGTCCGTAAACCAGCCATTCAAGTCTAAGCGAGATTTTACGTCTCTTTCGTAATTCCCCAAATCTGTGTTGATATCCAGGGTAATTCACACTCATAAGATTGAGCTGTTATGAATGTAATTAAACTTGCAAAGTGGCATATTAAAAGCAGATCTAACCTAAGATATAATAAAGCAAGTGGGTGAGGCTTACAACAATATTAACAACTAGTGTTTTGTGGTTTCTCTTTAAATACCAAAGGAGATTGAATTGGAGTGAGGGAATATTGGCTAATAAATTTGCAGAGGAAAAAGAAACCACCTCTATTTTCAATCTCCAAGTCTGAAAGAAGGGAAGGACCTTAGTTAAGTATTGTTTATAATGTTTCTCTAAGTTCATTTCAGTGTAATGAATTTGGTGGCACCCCTGGGAATTCTGCAGCAAGGTAAAATTTTGCACCCAGAATAGTTTATGTGCAGAGCATGTATTTAGAGCTGAATTTTCTAAAATTATGCATAGAAAATTTCAGAAGAAAATGCCCACAGAATCTTAACTCTTGAAGGGCTTTGGGGACACCATCTACTTAAAAATACAGTGTATAAAACATCGTTAAACAAAAAGTAAATGTGCCAATTTCACTTCCTTCTTCCTGCAGCTCTAATTTAAACAAGTTGCACACGTAAGTGATACTATATATGCATAGGGTTTTGCATTAAGTTTGCAATGTCAGGTTTGTTTATAAAAATCATATTTTTAACCGCTGGCCCCTGAGGCTCTATTCTGGGCAGTTACAACCTCCAGCCCGTTCCATTCTGACTTTTAAAGAGACAGCTCTCATTTCCATGAACTTTCAATGGAGACATTACAGACCTTGGACCAAAACTCTTGGTTTACTTTTTCTGTGGCCTTAAAAATGTACAATTACGTTTATTTACTTAGCGCAGAAAGTGCACCCCTGTTTGCCATGACTAGGCTGGTGGCCACTGACAGCCCCAGGAAGCTTGCAAAGTTTTTATTCCTTTTCTTTCTCTCTCTTCTCTCTGCCTGGCCACCACTGCTGTGAAAAAAAAAAATTCCTCGTAGTACTTTTGAGAGCATTTACCACATTTTTGTTTCTATTCAGAACTCCATTCATGAACCTAGTGGTTGCACAGTAGTTAATAAAGGGCAGAAACCTTTATAGTCTTTTCCACCATAGTTGAAATGCTGGCTCCTGAATGTATGCCTAGCCACCACAATGCTCACAGGCATTGGAACACAAGCCCTCTCATTCCTGGATTTGCTGCACTTCAAGGAAAATGCAGAGATTTTGCTGAATACTTATGAGAAACAATTGCATGTATCTGCTTTGCTGTCCATTCACACATGGCAACACCATAGTCATGTTTGCTTTGGTCTTACCACAAAATTTTAACATTTTTCTTCTTCTGTCCCCTCCCCCCTTTTTTGGTTTAAGGGCACCAAAACATAAAGTAAATGTGAACATTATGAGGTTATAGAAATATATCATAGCTGGGCTTCCCAGATAAGATGTTCATTAAGGGGCTAGCCTTTTATGTTATGAAAACTATGTGGCTTTCTACACAGCGTCTTGAAACGTCAACATGGGTTGGGGGCCAAACGGTCATCACTCTCACGGCAAATTACTCATGCTTAGTCCAGGAAGTGCTGTTGTTTGCAATGTGGCTTAGGCATGGATAAACTTGATTCTTTGATATCAAAGAAATTATCTAGGGCAAAATTGTGTGTTCAGTGCAACTCAGTGGGGCATGCTTTCAACTCGGGCTGGCCCAGGGAACTAAGCAGAATGGAGACCTTTCTCTGGATGGCTGTCCATAACACTGACTCCTCCGTCTCCTTTCTCCATGAACCTCTCATAAAGCCCATTCAGAGAACTCTAGAACATTATTTGCAATACTACTATTCACATGTCAGTCCCAGAGCAAAGCGAAATGTTGTTTTTATAGGGCAATTTCTATCAGCTCTGGGACTGAGTTAAGAGTAGTATTTGGAGGTGACACCATTGAAGTAGGCACTGTCCATGAGTATTCATTTCATAACACTATAGTACCAGCCCTCAGAGCTGTACCATAGAATCATAGGAGTGAGAAGGCTGACAGAAGTTTATCTGAGTCCATTGGTGACACCTGGAAGACTGTCCCTAAGTGCAGTCAGTTGTCTAAATCCAAAAAAGATTATCATCAACATTAGCAACACCATCAACATTTTTAGCCCTATCATCAAAGACCGCACAGTACCTATTTATCAATAGTACCTGAAGAGCTTTCTTATTTAAAATATAAATAGATAAAATGTATGAAGCTTTACCTTTGCCCACTAGAAGAGCATAGCCTAAAATGCTGTAAGTGGGTATTTGTACTAAACTCCTCTTCTTGCTAGTTCTTGAGTTTTCTTTGGAGAGTTTCTATTGTATATTGTCAGTATGCTAAAGCATAGTTTTACTGGGTTGGTGAAACAACATCCCATTAGGGCAGTGATGGTGAACCTATGATACGCATGTCAGAGGTGACACGCGAACTCATTTTTTGGTTGATTTTTCTTTGTTAAATGGCATTTAAATATATAAAATAAATATCAAAA
>NW_005371410.1:1460374-1463407 GCF_000412655.1 Myotis brandtii
CTATATGTGACAAGGCACCAGAGTTAAGTTAGGGTTTTTCAAAATGCTGACACGCCGAGCTCAAAAGGTTCGCCATCACTGCACTAGGGAGTTGAAAGAGTCCTTGAATATTATTTCCTACATTCTCCCAGATTTTGATAATGATCACATCACATAGCAATCTCCTTGAGTATTAGCTAAAAATTTTGGAGCCATTTTCATTTCCCAACATCTCAACTCTCATAGCCAAACAGTTATCAGTTTCTGTCAATTGCAGTCAATAAATATTTCTTGAATCTCATTTTTATCCCCTCCTCTCCCTACTATCATATTAGGGCCCTGGCGTGTGTCCCTTAAATTGACACAATGATTTCCTCACTACTATGCCTGCCTCCCAACTCTTTCCACCCCTACTCTTGCAATAGAAAAGTAACTCTAAGTAATTGATCCCTTATGATAGGCCAGGCATTATGCTATGCACTTTATAAAATTCAATCTTCACAACCCTCCTGAAGTCGATATTATTTTTCTCATTTTATAGACAAAGAAACAGAGGCTAAGAGATTTAAGAAACTTACCTATGATCATCCAGCTAATACCTATCCCAGCCAAGATTTAAATTCAGTTTTGTATGACTCCAAATTCCATACTCTAGAGGGAGTAGAGTTATATCCCTTCATAAGATTGCCAGAGTAATCTTTCTAAAACACAAGTGCCATTATTTATTTTGTTGCTCCCAACTCTGACGGTTCGTCACCCATTGTCTGTACAATCAAGTCTCAAACAAGCAAGGCTTTCCAGGGTCTGCCATAACTTAGCTTTCCCAAACATCTTTCTTGCTAATCACCATGCTCACCTGAGATCCAGACATCCAGCCATCCCTAACTCCTCGGTGTCTTTTAAACACTAGATTCTCTTATGCCTCTGCATTCCTTTGCATTCACGGCTCCATCAGACAGGAGGGCTTGTTCTGTTTGGAAAATCCCTGCTCAGTCTTTAAGATGCACCTGAGATGTGATTTCCATCTGGGACCATCTTGGATCCGGTGAATAAGTTCGTTTTCACTGTTCTTTGCACTTTGCACTTTACTTCATTGCACTTGACATTTCTCTATTTGAATCTAAGCATTTGTTGGCATGTCTGTTTCCTCATTAGACTGTGGCTTCTTCAGAGGTCTGTGATTTTTTTGGTTTTCTACCCTTCCTGCTTCCACTCTGCCCCACCTTATTCTCCAGAGAATAACAAGTCATGATATATCATTCCTTTACCCCAAACCCTTCAATAATTTCCCATCATATTTAGAATAAAATCAGAAACCCTTAACATGCTGATAAGGTCTTATGTGTTCTTGCCACCGGCTGTCTCTGACTGCCCTCCACCTTCTCTATCCTCCCTTTTCCATGTTTAGCTTCAGGGCTTCCCAACTATTTTCTGAATAGACCAAGGAGATGCCTACTCAGAACCTGCACGCTGACCATTTCTAGTGCCTGGAAGAGTCTTTGCCCTGATGTGTACTTGGATGTTCCCCTTGCTGCATTCAGATCTCTACCAAACATTAGCTCCTCAGAGAAACCTTTCCTGACCACCCACATAAATATAAACATAAGATCTCAGTCACCATCACACCTTATACCCATCTTTCCATCCTTAGCACTGACCATTAGCTGTCATTATATGACACACTGGGATGTGTGTTTGTCTATGTCTTCCATGCCCACTGAAATGTAAGCCCCACGAGGGCGGGCCTGTTTCTGATTTCCTCAGTGCTATACTCCAAGGCTTTCCAAGCAGCTAGTCAGTAAACATAAAGAAAAAAAGTGAACCTTCTCCTTCATGTTCCAGGGTTTACAACATTGCCAGTAACACTTCAGGGGCTCAAAACATACTGGTACATATGGAGTAAATTATGGTGCAAATTATAAAGAATTTCCCCTTACAGACCTGAAAGATCAGAGAAGCTTCTTACACCCAAAGGGATATTTCAAAAATTAATTAAATGATAAGAAGGACAGTGATTTGATAGACAGTGAAGCCAAAAAGAAAAAAGGAAGCCAAAATACAACTCATAAAATTTTTTAGAGATTTTGCACTTCGGCATCTTGTGACCCACCCCATCACAAATGTCTTCTTCATATCTCAGTCCTTCCTGATGTCATCTCCAGATAGAAATGAGCTTTGTTATTCCTTGAACCCTTTCATAAACAGGAATGATCTAAATCAGGGATCCCTAAGCCTTTCTTCTCCAAATGAAGCAAAGCAGGCATTCTCATCTGAGACAATGTCTCAGAAATCTACTTAAGTCAATTACAGCATAACCTTTGAGCCATCATTAATTCTTCTTGACCTTTAGGAAGCCAGGTGTAATGGGAAAATACCTTTTTTACTGTCTGCCATGATTGTTATGAATGCTAGAAGAATCTATGATCTCTTCCCGATATTCTCTCCTTCTTTCTAAATATCTCCATGTATGTTTAGTATAAAATATTAATCCATTTTAAATGACTCCAGTTTCCTTTTTAGCAACAATGCTGCTTACTCAATATTTTTGTCTAATATACAGGCAATTACTCTTTATGTTTCAGTTTTCTTAAGTCTCTTCATGTGTCCCCCCTGCACCATAACTGTGATTGCAGTTCAATGTCTGGAGTTGCCATTATATTAGAAAATCTAAAAAGATTGAAAGGAAAATTAAGTTTTGAAAGGAAGGAAATTAATTTATTTTGAACATTTTGAGTTCAAGATGGATTTGAACTCATATTCATGGTCTACTTCAAGATCTTCTGCTTGACCATTTTCCTGCCTAAGCTCACCCCATGCCCAACCTAGGTGCTTCCTTATTCCTCTCAGCTCAATTCAGTAGGAAAGACTCCAGATTATTGTGATACCTGAGAGAGTCTCTCCTTCATTTCCACCAGCCTATCCTCACTAGAATGGTTTCTCTTTGCTCTCCTCCCATTCCCTTTCCTCTTTTCCCCTTCCCCCTTTTATTTCTCTTCTCCTCTCCTCTCTTCACTTTTCCTTCTCCTCTCCTCTCCTCTCCTCTCCTCTCCTCTC
>NW_005371410.1:1463496-1484761 GCF_000412655.1 Myotis brandtii
TCTCCTCTCCTCTCCTCTCCTCTCCTCTTCTCTTCTATGTTTCTCTCTCCTAATCTTCTCCGCATGCTTAATCCCAAAGGCCACTTCAAGGAAATCTTACTTTCTGGATCCAAATCCAACATTTCTCTAGCTCACCATCAGTACAACACTTTCTTCATGATGGCATTGATGAAACTATCGGATGTCTTTCCTACCTCTTTGTTCGGGTTTCCACATTGAACTGGACTCACCTCCTGTTTCCTTTTGCAAGATTACAGCAGACATTCAAGGTGAGATGAATGAGTTGGCAACAGCCCTCACAACTCAAGGAGGAAATTAGCTAAAAACTGGCTCCAACCAGCTATTCTCTGGACTGACCCCATTCACCTTGAAAACAGGGCACTGGAAGAAGAAAGAGGAAGAAAACATGTTCACGACTCTGTCGCTATATTCGTCTGGGAGGGAATGTATACGTGTGTAGTTGGGGTGAGAGAAGATATTTGTGCACAGAAGAGGAAGCTATACAGTGGAACAAGAGGCCAGACCAATCTCAGTCCTTATGATGAAAATCAGGAGGAAATATTCCACTCGAAAGAATTACCCTGTACCTACACTGGAGGATGGCTAATTCTAGCCCATAGAATTGTCCCACAGCAGGAGTTATCTCATTTTTGCTGGGTTGTACTTTAGGTATGTATGTGGCATGCAATTAAAATTTTCCTGGAATCACCCCACTTAACCCAATGACAATGGGGAGCAGGCTTTCTCCATCTTAACAGCTAGTTCAGAGCCCAAGTGGCAGTCCACCAGCAGCTGATGTGAGGAGAGGCTGAGTGGCAGTTCTAATTGACCATTTCTACCCACGTTCCTCTTAGGAACATACAATACGAGCTGTCACAGCTTCCTGCCAATCACAAGAAATCTGACCTAGAGAAAGCACTGTCTCAGAGCGAGGGCTGTTTATATAGCCAATGAATTCAGTTTCCATTGCATTATCTCGTTTTTAGGCCATTGCAGAGAAGAGCCTGCCTAATCATATCATAAAATCACAAATTTAGTAGATTATACAGGATGACTTCAAATATAAATATGTTCTCTGGCTGCCCAAACAAGAGGCCATTTAGCATTTGACATCCTCTAGTCTTAGAGTTGCAAGTTTGTTCTTTGGGGATACTCAGGAGCTTTTGCAGAGTCGAAGCTTACCAAATTAGAGGCAGAGAGGGGAAAAACAGTGAATTTGTGTTCTGATGTGTAATGAAGAGTACGCCTATAGGAGCTGTTTTCCTACAGCACAAAGGGTTAAGGCAACATAGGAAATTTATGCAGCCAAGTTACATGCCACAGTTGCCTGTTGTTGTTTTTTTCTCCTTTTACAGTCAATGAGTGATTTTCACTCTGACACAATGTCGACAACACATATGTCATAAGCAATGGGGACTGGGAAGAAAGAGAAGTGCACAAAGGCAAACTAACTAGACAGACAGCAGCTCGTCTGTGCCACATGCCCATGCTCAGCTCCAGTGGAATGGTCTTGCCATAATAAGGCCAGACACATGGATTTCTAAATGTCTCTACAAGTGGTTAGTTAGCCAGGTGGCCACACACCTATAGACGCACTGACAGGGAAACTACATGAGAAAACACAGTGTTGCTGGTTGCAACTGCCATCCCCACTCCATCAGGGAACACAGTTGGTGCCTTCTCTCCCAAAGTTAACAGAGGACTGTGGGAAAGACGACAGGGCTTCAGATTCCCCACCCAACTCAGCAGGAGGAAAGGGGGAGTTGTCAGACAAGGAAATGCCCTCCCAAACTCTCCATCCATAAATGGACACATACAGGTGTGCTTCCAGCTTCCAGACTTATGTCACTCATCTTGTTTCTGAGCAGTGATTAATGCTGCAGGAAGGGAACTATGGCAGCTTGTATTTTTGTTTATAGATATTCATGGACCCCTCCCTGGAGGACAATTATATTTCACTCCCCTATTGATGGGGCTTAGCCGTGTGACATGCTACAGCATGTGAACTGTGTGGAAAGTGACATGCAGAAGCTTTAAGAGCCACTGTGTGCTCTTCAGGGCCTCTTTTGTCTCCTGTCAGTGACCAGCCATGTCCCCAAGAGAAATTTCTTTGTCAGTCTGGGTTCTGCAGTGAAGACAACAGGAAAGAGTATTGAGGTAGTCCCAAAATAAATATGAGCAAGAAATAACCTTTATTGTTGTAAACCACTGAAATTTGCAGATCTTTTCTTACTGTATAAGAATCTAGTCTATTCTGACTGATACAGTCACTTTAAGAAAGCTAATAGACCATCTATATGACAGTAAGTCCTCACCTAATGTCATTGATAGGTTCCTGGCACTGCAGTGAAATGAAGTATAACTATTTTCCCATGAGTTAATTGATATAAACAAGAGTTAAGTTCCTACCCATCTCATTCATGTCATAATGAAACAATGCTAAACTAAATGATGTCATTCAAGGACCTGCTATAAATCTAAAAGTGGGTGGCAGCCTTGCTTGAGAAATTCAAGCATTTTTTCCTCTTGTCATGATCTCTATCTTACAGCTAGCCCATTTGTGTTTGGATTAGTTGTTCTGTCCTTGGTTTGTTACTCTGATCTTCCTCAAGTGGGGTATCAGGCAGGGCAGATCTTTGAACCTCAGAAGTAAATACATATCAGGCAGATAATGGTATGGTTAATTCAATGGAAGAAGGAAACATGGATTTGATGATTATAGAACATGTTATCCTCTTTGAAAATCTGTTTATCTTTGCAATGGAGACATTTAGTTTTATAAGTGCATAGATACTATCTCAATATTAGAAAGATGTGGTCAGGGAGCCATATGGCAAGAAGGACCCGTGATAGAATAACATAACTTTATTAAGACTATATATATTTTTTAAAGTATCCTAAACTCAAAATAGTTGTCAATCATGATAATGTTCCAGGAATCAGAATAAATGCTGGGTTTCCAGGCATAGAATCTACTACATAGCAGGGCACTTTATCTCACTTAATTCAATCATTATACATCAGTTATGTTCTATGTGCACAAGATTATGTTGTTTTCAGGAAACAGTTCTGAGGCTCGCCCATGTTCCTTGTTTGTTAGTGAAAGACAATATTCACCTATATCTCATCCAAAACACATAAGGTTTTATCTTACTCTTCTCCTTCAGATTTTAAGAGCTAATCACCTTAGCAAGCATAATATCTAGAGCTGAGTAGATGAGTGTTTCTCAGGATTATCAGTTACATCATTAATTAGAAAAGAGAAGCAGTGACAGAGGAAGTTTATGGTTTTGATACCATTGGAATGACCTGTTATTATTTAACAGGAAAGGAGCAAAGGGGAGACTAGATAATATAAGCATGCCACTTATACAGCTTTGCCAAGAAGCTGCAGTTAATATTCTCCAAGGCTGTTCCCCATAGATTGCTGGGGAAAGGGACTGGGCACCAGACGCATGGTCAGTAAGGTCTAGGTTATGAGGGAAGATGCTGACCTGTCAGTCATATCTAGGAGGGAGTCAATGGCCAGAATAGGCATGGCCACTGCAAGAGGATGAAATCTGACATACTTAACTCCTGAACAAAGAAAGTTCTCTCTCTTGGATCGTGTGTTCTCAACCCTCTTGCTCTCTCACTCTCTCTTTTTTTAAATATTTTTTATTGATTTCAGAGAGGAAGGGAGAAGGAGAGAGAGATAGAAACATCAATGATGAGAGAGAATCATTGACCGGCTGCCTCCTACAAACCCCCTACTGGGGACTGAGCCTGCAACCCAGGCATGTGCCCTTGACTGGAATAGAACCCTGGACCCTTCAGTCCACAGGCCAATGCTCGATCCACTGAGCCAAACCAGATAAGGTGACCTTCTTGCTCTCTTGAGACTTCTGTTGCAGGGGGTGCACTCCCCTGCATTTGCTCATGTGGCTCATAGCCATGTGGGACCCACACAATCACTAATGGACTTTAACTGGCCTGATGCTACATTGGACCCAGCTCCACCATGGAAAAGAAACTCTGGACACTGGTCCTACTTTTAGCTCTAGTGAACCCCCAACTGAATACTTTCCAGGACTAGTTTAAGGGACATGGGACTTTACAAACTGAGGGATATAATTTCACAGGAGTAAAAACCATTCATTCTCCCATACTGGTCTTAGAGAATTCCTTTTCTGAAGATACCGCAAGAATCCCACTCCCACTACTGATGGAGGAATTCCACCCACCCAGTCCTCCAGCAACAGTTTGACATCATAGTTAGGAAACAACATTGCACGACCATAGAATGTTGGATTTGAATAAGAAGAAGTATCTGGGATCCTGAGGCCTAGAGAGGTTTGAGGACTCCCAAATGGTAGTAGATTACAGTCCAGAGCATTGACTGTAATGTTGGTCCTCTTCTTACAATTGTGTGCAGAGGATGGGTTAGGCCAGTGGTCGGCAAACTCATTAGTCAACAGAGCCAAATATCAACAGTACAACGATTGAAATTTCTTTTGAGAGCCAAATTTTTTAAACTTAAACTATATAGGTAGGTACATTGTTATTAACTTAATTAGGGTACTCCTAAGGCTTAGGAAGAGCCACACTCAAGGGGCCAAAGAGCCGCATGTGGCTCGCGAGCCACAGTTTGCCGACCACGGGGTTAGGCTAAGGGATCCCATTTGAGATGATAGAAATCTATTTGAAAAAGAACATAGAGTATGGGAGAATTAAGAATATGGAAATTATGAATAGCAATGATCTATTCCAAATAGAAGCTTTATTTAGAAAAGCCCACGAGTCTCTCACCTTTGTTTGGATGCCTCCAGTGACCAGGAGCTCATTGCTCTCTGAGGTGTCTGTTCTGTTGTGGGATCTTGCTGGTTACTCATAAGGCCTCTTTTGGGATGAACAATACCTTCCTCATGGAAATTTCCTAAAGCTATTTATAGTTCTACTCTTTTCTGTAAGATTAATTTAGTTCAGTGGTTTTCAAACACAGATGTGCGATTTTGTCTCTCAGAAGACATTTGGCAAAGTTTAGAGACATTTCTGGTTGTCACAACTACCAAAAATGCTACTGACATCTAGTGCATAGAGGCCAGGAGTACTGTTAAGCATTGTATAATGTACCAGACAAACCCACAGCAAATAATTATCTAGCTCAAATGTCAGCAGTGCTGAGGTAGAAAAACTGATCTAGTCCAATCCTTACTAGACAC
Organism: Myotis brandtii; assembly: GCF_000412655.1. Lineage (NCBI taxonomy): Eukaryota > Metazoa > Chordata > Mammalia > Chiroptera > Vespertilionidae > Myotis > Myotis brandtii. The sequence continues at coordinate 1,468,698 of NW_005371410.1, forward strand.
TATAGCCCTTCACATATTTGAGAGGAGCTCTGTTATCCCTTCCAAGTCTTCTTTCTGCTAAATACCTTCAGGTTTCTCATTATTATGCATATGAAAGGTTTATCAGTCTGTAGTGACTATGTTTCAATGTGTTATTGTCTCTCATTAATTGCCTGGAGCACAAGGGCACACTATCCTTCAGTGGTTCTCAACCTTCCTAATGCCACGACCCTTTAATACAGTTCCTCATGTTGTGGTGACCCCCAACCATAAAATTATTTTCTTTGCTACTTCATAACTGTAATTTTGCTACTGTTATGAATCGCAATGTAAATATCTGATATGCAGGATGTATTTTCAGGGGTCGCGATCCACAATTTCATACAAAAATCCAGAAGATTCTTAGCCCCCACGTGTGTTCAACGCACTGACAAGTACCAATAAACCATTACTAGAAGTATGAAAAGAGTCTGGTGTCTTAGATCAGAATGTGGATCAGCAAAATTCCATGGTATTTAGATGATGATAGAAATAGCAGTAGTAGAAAGGGAACACTGTTTATTGAGTGCTGATGTTATGCCAGACACTCTGCTAAGGGCTTCATGTGCATTAACTCATTTAATCCTCCTAGCAATCCCAGGTGGTAGGTTGAGTTATCATTTTACAGATGAAGAAACCAATCCTTAGATGAAAAAATTTCCTTAAGGTCATTTGCTTAAGACAGTCCGGTTGGCCAGGACTCAAACCCAAATCTGCCCAACCTCAAAACCCAGGTTCTCAATCACCACAATGTGCTCCTCAAAATGTGGATAAAATGGCACATTTTTCCAAAGAGTAACAAGCTACCAAGGAGTAGTTAATGAATCCATCCTAACATGCATGTGCATATCTTGGCAGGAGGTCTCACTCCTTTGCAACCTAAGACCATATCCCATTTGCAAAGAAAACCAAAGCTACTAGGTCAATTATGTCTCATATTTTAAGAGCCAAAAGCTTTGTGTGTTTTTAATAGCCTCTAGGGTAAAAACAAATCAACAGCAACATAAAGAAGGGAAATGTTACTAACATTTCCATGGTCCTCTGTTCAAGAAAGTTGTCTCATTTAAAATTGAAAACCCTCGTCTGGACCTCTGGACCATCATGAGTGCCCTGGGACATTTCTTGAGTGAGTGATGGCTACAGATCTGTGTGCTTTTGACATATCAGGTTATCAGGTTTTTCAAAGGAGTTTGGGTATTTTCTTCTCAGTGCTTCTACAGTTGCAGCAAGGCTGGAGCTTTTAGGACTATGACTCATGGATCTTTCCTTCTGAAGAGGGTGGACTATATTTTTCTTTTGGCAGCTCTTAAATTATTAGTCAAGTTGCCATGTAATTTTTGGGTTTCACCAAGTGGCTTCAAGGATTAGAAACTGAGATCCTCGGAAAAGTGCTGGGATTACAAACTTTCACTCTGTTGCAACTGAAAGCTGGTCTTTTCTTTCTCTTACAATCCAGGAACATATTTCTGCCATATTTATATAGCATTTCCCTGCAGACAAGGAAAACCCTGTTAGCAGAAGTGAGGGAGGAGTCACCTGGCAAGTAGAAGGCAAAGCTCTTTTGGCAGGAGAGCTGGCACCAAAACTCATCACAATTAACTTTCCTTTTCAAACTTAAAGAGACTTTGATATTGGTCTTACTTTGTCATCATAAATGTCTACTCTTTCCTTATTCCTGGAATGACCTCATGTCTCCTCTGTAGCTGAGAGTGTCCCTGCCATATAACTGCACTGCATTGCTTTTGAAACAGAATACCTATTGCTCTTACCATTGATCCATGCACATACCTCCAGATGTCCCTTGAAACTGAATTCTCCAAGTGACTTTCCACATACTCTGAATGACTGGTTCTCACCCCTTTAAAACCAAGACTTGTGCCCACGATAGACCACCTACATGCACCTGGGAGGGTTTATGTCACCTCCGGCCAGACCTCCTCCTCCAGGTTACCACCCTCTGTCTCCATCTCCCAGCTACCTTGCACTAGCAGGAGCTGGTGCCTGGGAAGTACTCCTCAAAGTTCCTCTCCTCTGCAGGACACGGTGCGCAGCAGTGAGGGCGGTGCTGGGGCTCGGGTGCAAGAGAACTGTAGACCCAAGGAGCCCTGGGTAGAGAAGTGTGGGTGAAATATAAAATGGAGATGCTTTTCTTGACTTGAAGAAGCAACTGGCCTCAAAATCCCCCCATCGCTATGCAAAAGAGGAGCTCTTGGATATCAAAGAACGCCCTCATTCCAAACAAAGGTCTGGGACCCTGAGGAGTGGCATGCCTCTCTTTACACAGCTTTGCAGAGGAGCTCACCAGTGCAAAGTGTGAAAAAAAGAGTTGGACACAGACTGGCCTTCTCTGGTGCACAGGGTCGTAGGTCCACCAGAGCGCCTGAAAGAAGATGACTTAGATGTTGTTCTCACCCACAGAGACAAAGCTTTGGAGGGGGTTGCCATGTCACAGCACCTGACAGCTCCCGGTGGAGAAAAACCATGATGGGCTTTGCCTGATTGGAGGACAAAGAATTGGCAGTGGGAGGATCTTCTCTGCTAGGAACTTTGAGAAGGATCACCGTCTTAGCAATAAGGACCTGCGGGACTGGAGAGACAGAGACCGAGAGGGACTACAAGGACCAGCATTTCAGGAGGAAGTTTGGGCAAGCGTGTCTTTGGTGAGAGGAGAAGAAACAATTCCTACACAGAAGAAGAACCAGAATGGCTCTCAGCTGGACCCACAAATCAGTCTGAAACCATTGAGCTGACTGGATTTGATGAGAAGATGATGGAAGATGACAGGGGTAGAAAAGGAACGAAGCCATGGACAGCCTCTTCAAAGGAAGGCATTGTTGAATATTCAGTGGAGGAATGGCCAGAGAGCATGGGGTGGAGGTCATCCTTGGACAGGAGCCTGCTGCAGATCAGGAAGTGCCAAGGAATGCTGTCCTGCCTCAGCAGTCCCCAGGAGAATTTGACTTTAATGAGTTCTTTAACCTTGATAAGATGCCATGCTTGGCTCGGTGACTGTAGCAGCATACTTATAAAATGGATGAAGTGTCCAGGCAGGTTTGGTTCAATGGATAGAGCATTGGACCACGGACAGAAGGGCCCAGGGTTCGATTCCCATCAAGGGCATGTACCTTGGTTGCAGGCTCGCTCTCTGACTGTGGTCGGGCCCATGTGGGAGGCAACCAATCAATGTTTCTCTCTGTGTGTCTTTCCCTCTCCCTTCCACTCTCCTGAAAAAAAATCAATGGAACAATATCTTCAGATGAGGATTAACAAAAAACAATTAAATTAAAAAAATAATAAAATATATGGAGCAAATATATGGTTAAATTTGACCTGAGTGTTTAAAAAAATAAATAAAAATAGAACCAAGACCTGGATCAGCCAGAACCATTAAAGACAGACCAGAAACCCACCCTCCTGTCTTAAGTAATCCCATCCCTTCAAATTGCCCGGTAGGATTGAAAGGTCCCTAGCAGGGATCAGAAAACCTTCCTTGTAAGTGCATTCTGGCCTTGAGATTGAATGGATATTGTTCTGGTTCCTGTGGTGTTCCCTGCCTGACTTGCGGTGTCAGATGAGTTTCATGAGAATTGATTGAGATAAGAGTATGAAATATCTTTAATCCTGGTAAAGCAGCTCAAGATTCAAAAGATGAATATTTTTACTAGGTCCTGGACAAAATAAAATCCCTGTCCAGGTAAACTTGAAAGGATACACACAAATACAACATTCCTCAGATCACACATTTTGGGAGCATTTCCTGAGTCCATCAGACTTTATTGAATCCCCCTAGTCTGGATTTTCTGATGAGCTTGCACAACCTTCTGTCTGTATCCTTTCTAGCAATGACTGGTGATTTTCTCATCTGTTTCCTTTCTAAACTGAAAGCTCCTTACAGTGGACAGGAAGTTCATTTTTCTCTATCCCTGGTGCCTAGTGCAGTGCCTGCTACATAATAGACACTCAATAAATGTTCATTAAATTGATTTAGTTAGCTAATTAATAATTAACAACAAACTCAGCATATGCTGAATGCTAAATAGTAAGTAAAGACAAATGGTCTAGGATTCAAAGCAGGGCATTGGTGAAGTAAAGTCTTATAGAAGAGTTGAGACTAGAAGAAACACAGGGATGAAATCCACCCACCCATTTATTCATTCGATAGGTAATGCATCTTACCATAGGCTGAGGAAATACATAGATCTGAGGATTCCATTTCCTGGAGGGAAGATGGCATGGGAAAACCTTAGAGAGTTATAAATATAAATATAATTATAAAGTAATGAGAAAAGAGGTTTGTCTGAAATGGAGAAGTGAGAAAATAGGTTTTAAGTGGACCTTGAATGCTTGGCTAGAGAGTTGGTACTTTATTCTATAAGCAATGAGGAGGCAGTCGGTAGAGGGGCAAGATAGATGGGTTTCAGAGAGCAAGGGCTAGAGGCACAGAGACCTGTTAGGAGGCTGTTATAGAAATGCACATTAAGGGGTTGGCAGTATCCACATTTAGGCTACTAGAGAATTATCCTCTGGGGTCTCTCATCCTATCCTAATTTGAGTTGTAGATGTTCCTGTGAAGATATTAGACCTATGTTGCTTTCTAAGAAAGGACTTGGGCAAGTGAAAGAGGAACCCATGGGTATTAGAGTTAAGCATCATTTAATTCAAGGTTCTACACTATTTCTGCTCAGGGGTGGCATCACTCAAGTGCTTAAGGGAATTGGTAATTCTTGGGTGAGATGTGGGCTGTCTCCTTTTCTAGGCTTCCCTCTATGCCAACCATGAACATCTTGTTTGAGAAGACTTGTGTTAGAAAATGACAGTGTTGAACCATTTACAATTACCTCTTTATTTCTGATTAAAACTAGATTAGAAATATTCCCAAATATAATCCATATATTTGCTTGTTCACTTATTCTCTACTGGAATAGTGATGAATAAAGCATAGGCCTACTAAATTCTTAAGTTTGCCTTGAAATTTAAAAAACAGATTTGATCCTTCCAATGAAATGCTAACATTACATTTTGTGTCTTGCAGAGTTTGTATCAGACAAAGTTTGTTTGTACCCAATTCAAAACTTTTCTAGGGTATTGGGACTCATTCAAGAAGCTTTTCAAAATGCTTTAAGAGAATCCTATTTTTTCTTCTACTAGCAATTGGGTCAAGTGACAGAAATACCCCAAATCAAATGACAACCTTATCTTCCCAAACATTTTCCAAAAGGCTCTCCCATTATGGAGTCAATAGCTAACTGTCTGTGACTAGTCCTATATCATTTCTCCATTCCTATTTTTACTTAAAATGCAAACTGTTTTTGCTGTTTCCCACAATAGTTTTGGCCTTTCTTGGTAATCTAATGCCCTAGCCAATTTCCTGAGGTAAAGATGTGTTTATATAAAAATTGCTATCAGAGAAACAGTTTAAGCAATGAGAGAGGTCAGTGTACATTTTAACTGACAACTACATAAATAGATGGAGATGGAGTCACATGTCAAAGTCTCAAATTGTTTTACACGTGGCCTCGTTTTCTTGCCTGGACCTAAGCGCTGATTACACACACACACACAAAAAATGTATCCAACAGATGTTTATTGAATGCCTACTGTGGGGTGGGCCCTGTGCTAGGCAATGATGCTACACTAAGGAACAAACATGATCTTTGCTATTTGCTAATACTTTATCTATTGGTAATAGGAGACTTAACTCGATAATAAGCTGTGAGAGGACAGAGACCATGTTTGATTTATTTTTCTTCATTCATTTCTGCTTTTCTTTTTTAAAAAATTTTTTATTGATTAAGTCATTACATTTCTGCTTTTCTGAGACCAGGCATGGACTAGAAATAGAGAATGAAAATCAGAAAATGTTATTCTTTTCTTTGAATTCCTCCAATATGTCCATACATACATGAGCAGTCTAATCTAGTCTTTGACATGTCATTCAATTCAAGTTGTTTATTTATACATTCAGACTCTCAGCTTTCTCACCTATGAAATGGGTATGATTATATCTGTTCTCATATTTAGTGGTTGTAGTTATTTTGAAGCTTCAATGAGAGAATGGCATAGGAAAGCCCCTTGTAAACTTGTATTAACAACATAAATGCTAATACACAAAGCTCTTCAAAGACAGGCTTCCATATTGCCTAGGGCGATGGTGAGCCTATAACACAAGGAAGACAAGGATGAGTGGAGAAATGCAGAGCTTTGGTTCCATAGCACATGGTCATATTTAGTTGGAAAATAACTATGTATAGTGCTACCAACAAGAATCAGTATAAAAGGCAGCAGTGAAGTATGTAACCTTGGTTATCTGATATGGTTGCCATTAAATACACGTGACAATTGAACACACGGAATGTGGCTAAGTCTGAGGAACTGAATTTTTAATTTTATTTACTTTCAATTAATTTAAGTTTAAATCATTACACATTATTAGTTAGGTGTGTGACTCCACGAAAAATGTATTACCTTATCTGGACCTCAAATTCTATTAGAGGAAACTGTATTAAATATTCTCCTGGGTGCCTCTTTCAGGTAAAATGTTGTGTAAATCAAAATACAAGAATAACAGCTAAGACACAGGAGCTAGTCCTAACTCCATACAGTTCTAATACTCACATGTATAGGTAAATATGTAAATGCTAGCTTTTAGCTCTTAGTCTGAAGCCTATCTGTGCCTCTGTTTCCTCTTCTATAAAAAGGAGATAAGAGAAACTATATCTTGATGTTATCAGGATTAAATAATTTACTAACTATAAAGTAATAGCATGGTTCCTGATACACAGCAATAATGAAATGTTAGTTATTTTTATGACCATCAGTAACTAGCTGTAAGAAATGTCTAGGTCTCTTTAACTATTTGAGTACCAATTGCTTTATTTGGTATGTGCCATCTCAGCTACAAAGAATTTCATAAAAATAAAATGCCATGACAGACAAACTCTATGAAATCCTAAAAAAAGGACAAATATTTGTTTTTATCTCATTTCCAATCATTAATTTAATTTAAACTTCTCATCACTCATTCAACCAATATTTACAGAGTGTCTACTATGGTCCAAGGACTCTTTTTCAGAATGTGGCTTATAGAAGAGAACAAACAATAATTTCCTGCCTTTTAGGAATTTACTTTTGGTTTTTGACACACAACATGCACGGACACACACACACACATACCCACACACACACTCTGTAGTCTTTAGAGTCAGCCTCAGTTTGACTCCCAGTTCTGCAACTTACAAATTATATAACTTTAAGCAAGTTACTTAAGTTCTTTAAGCTTCTTTTAACCTTTTTGTATAAAGGAGATAGTACTAGTAAAGGAAATGTTTGAGGATTACATGAAATGTTGTGGGTAAGGTGCTTACATACAGTATCTGGCACTCAATAAATAGTAAATAAATAGTAGCTATTATTGTTTTTGATATTAGAGCAAAGAAAACCTGCTTCCCTCCCAAGGTACAATTCTTTGTTGAGTTCTGGGTCATGTGTGTGAAGCAATAGCTGAGAGGCCATAGGGGATCCCATTTCCTGTTTCTCATGTTTCTCTAGGATTTCTGAGCTCCTGGCCATCTTCAAATCCTTCAGATTGAATACTCAGAAGTATCCGGGCTTGAGTTTTTAAAATTATTTCAAAGAAGAGGAGTCCTCACCTATTCTGCCTCAGAAAATGCGTCTACCTAAGGGAAGAGAGGAGACAGTCACTGACAAGGCCTGGGAACAGCTTGCACACTTGAAGACTCGGGGTGGGGGCGCGGGCGGTGATAGTGGTCTATGGAGGGTATGAGGTGAAAATGGGGGAGTATTATCATCTCCAGGTTCCGTGTTCAAAGCTGGTCAGTCCCTGCATTTCCCCAGGATTTTCCTGGGCTGCTTTTTACTAACATCAGTCAATACCTTGCAGACGAATCTATGGGGGAAGTGGAGGTAGTTCTCCCAGTTGGGTATTAAAATAATGGTCCTTGCCCCATGATATTGCGGTTGATAACACAGCAGCAGACGAATCTATGGGGGAAGTGGAGGTAGTTCCCCCAGTTGGTCCTTGCCCCATGATATTGCGGTTGATAACACAGCAGCAATATCAACCATGAGGACCTCTTCTCTCTTCCACCCTTGGCATAAAGAATCTCCTTTTGTGATGTTTCACTCCGCTTTAAGAATCAATTTGAAGTTCATTTTGGCCTTATTTTTCTCTGCGTGAAAAGCATCGGGGGTTCAGGGGGGAAGGGCGCACCTCTTTGAAGATGACTCTGGACCTCTGGTACTTTCCAGAGGGTTTGCAAGCGTCCAACCCTCAAAATCCACAACAAATCAACAAAGTTGTTTTTCCAGGAACAGCCAGGCTGACTCTGACTAGGTGGCTGCCTGAAAGTATCGTTTCCAGAACTAAAGGATCCTGGGTCGCTCAAGTCACTGGCCTGCCCCCGTGTCTAAAAAGTCACTATTGTTTTTTTTCCTTTGAATCATGGCCGTAAGTGCTGGGGGCCAGGTAAGTTTAGTTAGGAACAGAGGAAAGGAAGGGTCCACGAAGGAGAGAGAAATGTATACCTAAAGACCTTCATTATTTTGCTAAGGGAGCATCTAACCGACTGGTTACATAAAGAACTGGTCAGGGTAACCCCATAATTCATGGAGTTTATTTTCCCTCCCCGAAAGTTGCAATTGTGATCTTCGGAGATTTGGCAACATTAAGGCAAGGACGCTGCCAACAGGAGGCAAGACCTCATACAACCCTGCGTGGGCCCTCCTGGGCTCAGATCTTACAGCAGCCTTGCCTTGTATGGCATTGGAACAATGGAGCTCCTTTCCTGGGATGGAGTCCTCCCTTCATCCCCTGCCAGTATCTGAAGCCGTGCCCTCCATAAATGACAACCACGGTTTCTCCACCAAGTATCTCGACAGCGTGGAGAAGTGACTCAAAGCTCGTGAGAGCACAGGACCCACTCAATTACTTCCCTAGAAGATCTTGGCTCTCTGCTGGCTCCACACTTTCTGAAGTCCCGGGTCCCCAGCACACCCCTCCTCTCCCGTTCGGATAATTTAGCAAATTAGCAGTGGAGTAAAAGCGGCTCCCTTTCCACGTCTGCACTTTGCCCTCCATAAAACAGTTTGTGAGACCTGAAATTTCTCAGCAGACACTTGTAGTTAAACAAAGCATTTCACATACCTCTGGAGGAAGGGCCATATTTATTTATTTATAGTTCATTATTCACGAAGCGGCTTTCATCTAAAGGCTGATGTTGGGAGGGGGGTGATCAGTTCCACCAGGGCAGAGCTCACGCTGTGCTGAAGCCGAAGATGTCACCACCATAAACATGCACCGCTGTGACAATGGGAAGGGGAAGGTGAAGAATTGCCTCTCTGAGCGGGGTGGGGGGCTGAGTGCGTGAGAAAGGGAAAGATGCATTTGATTGTGTTTACAAGATTCATTCACAGCACAGCAGGCAGTATTCACACTGTAATATTCACCCTAACACAGATAATTTGATTTTCAACCTGGTTATCATGCATTCAGACATAGCAATACACGAAAATATATGCTTTAGCGGTGCATTTTAAACAAGGTTGCACACTTTAAGTCGGAATATATTAGAGGTGAGTGTTGAAGTTAGCGATTGTACAAGTACTAGAAATCTCCATCCGGCACATGGCATATGCTTTGAAATGGCTCAAAAATTTTTTTTACAGTATGTTCCAGCTGCTGACTATATATTTGTTTATCTATAGACATACAGCATGCAATGAAAATGATAAACTTGCTTGCTTTTTACATTTTTTATGGTTTGAAGAGTCTTTAACTTTCTTTAGGATCCCAAAGTAAAATAGAAACGTAATGTACCCACACACTTTGAAATTATAATTATTACTATTATAACTAAGCAGATGACAGATTATCTGGCCCAACCTCCTTATGCGGCCAGCAAGGAAACTGACTTTTTCAAGGTCACACAATTAATAAGAGTTGAGGTTATATTTCCTGTCTTCAGAATTTGATTTTTCTGCCTTCCTGCCACTGGAATTGAATTACATAAAATGTGGGGGATTGTCTGCGTTTATCATATAGTTAAAATCAGAGTTGTTACTAGTGCACCTTAAGCCCCTAGGCGTACATACCTAGGCTCTTCCCACCCTGGCCTCTAGTCCACAGATCTGAGAGTCAGCCAGCATGTGTGAAAGATTAATTCACTGCCAAGATTGCTCCCCTGTTGCCTTCAGTCTTCTACCACCTATGATATTAGTCAATAAGAGCTATTTCTTGACAATGGGGAAGTCATAATGGATAGCGTCGGTCTTGGAAGGCGTTAGTCATTTAATGCTACGAGTGACCTTCTAAGACTTGGTACAACTCCCAGAGAAATACAAATTGAAGGTTCAGTAGATTGACTTGTCTTTTCATTGGTGATAAATCTCATTGTCAAGTGAGGTGACTAAAGACTTTGATTTGGGTCCTGGGTCAAACATTCACACTTCACAAACTGAAGACGATTGCTCCCCGATGCTGATGGAGCAAATGGATAACCGGGACACATCAGGAGAGCACGGGACTTCAGGAGGACAAGGGCCACCAGAGGAAGGGAGAAGACAGACGGACAGACAGGGGAGGCACCTCGCCTCTCCCTGAACAACTCATTCGGGAGCTATAAGTATTTCCTTGTTTGTCCACACTGCCATGCCCACATTCTCTTCACATCACAAATCACAGAGTCCTGAGCAGTTCGAAGTAGAGAGGACTGGAGATTGCCCAAGAGTTTTGGAAATAGCCATTGAAGCTTGTAGGGTCTCAGGTAACAAGTGGTGGTGACCCAAAGACTCCACCTCCACAGGCCTGAGTAAGACCTACGGGAAAAAGCACTTAGGCTACATGGGAAAGCGTTGCCCAAATAAGAGTTTTTTAATGTTGGAAAAGGCATTTTAGAATGGCTTTGACAGAAACTGTTTTAAAAAATGAATTAGCTTCTAAACAGTCTAGGAGGTAAATGAATGTAATTCATAATTGTTGTCAAACCTTCTGCAATCATGGGGGTCCAGCCATCTGGGATGCTGCCTGGCTTGTCCTAACTCCAGCACTTGCTAACAAAGTGGTCTTTGGGAAGTGAATCATATTCTTCATCTATTCATCTGTCATATCTCCATTATAGGGTTCTGAGGATTTAAATTAGTTCATTAGGCCTCAGCCAGTTTTGCTCAGTGGATAGAGCGCTGGCCTGTGGACTGAAGGGTCCTGGGTTTGATTCCAGTCAAGGGCACATGCCCGCACGTTCCAGGCTCATTCCCCGGGGGGGGGGGGCATGCAGGAGGCAGCCGATCAATGATTCTCTCTCATCATTGATGTTTCTCTCTCTCTCTTCCTCTCCCTTCCTCTTTGAAATCAATAAAAAATATTTTTTAAAAAATCTTAAAAATAAAGAACGTAGTTCATTAGAATACAATACTTAAAACAGTGCCTGGCACATGTTAAGCTCTCAATAAAAATTTGGGTCCATCTGGTATTTCTTCTGGTACCACCCTTCAAAATAACCTGAGATCAAACTGCATCCTGCCTCGGAGAATATAGGGCACTTGTATATTGGGATAGAGCACCGTGCTTGCTTTGCACCACACAATTAATTGCATTTAATGACCATTTTTATTAGAATGAGAATGGTGACAATAAAATTAAAGGAGCACAGGCTCAATATTACCTAGCCAGAAAAGGAAAATGCAAAGGCCACACACCCCCCACACACACACATGCAGAAGCAAAAACATCTTTCCTCTTCCTTGGGCTTTCTCTGCATGCTGAGCTCTACCCAGACAAAGGAGAGACCTGCTCTGTGTAAAATGATGGTCTCTATAGCTGCTTCCAAAAGAATGTTCTCATTTTCTAGAATCAGAATGCCAGCTCAGGCAAGCCACCGTGTGCTCCTGGAGAAGCATTGCCTCGGCCCTGGCGCTCAGGCTCTCACTGCTCTGCAGCCTCCCTCCCTTCCCCTAGCCTGGGGCCAGCGTGCAGGCCTGCATCTCCCCACCTGCATGGGTAGCATGGACTGTGCGGTGGTTTAAGTGCATTATCAATGCTTTCATCAAAGCCTGGTGCTCAGTACAGCAGCTGGTGAATGTTGTGTCGTGCACTACATATGGATCAGTGGAGGCAGGCCCAGAGCTCAGCATACCTACTTAAACAGGTGTTTGACTCTGCACTTTCCAGGTGGCAGAAGGAACCTGACCGTTTGGTGACAGAGGAAGCCATGCGGGAGAGGAATGGCTTCCCGTCATTGGCAAGGGCATATAGCCAGCCCTTTGGCTTTCATCTGTCTGTTCACCAGACATGGTCTTAAAGCCAGAACATTTTCTCTTGGAGTTCCTACTTACTTTGAATTTCAAAGGAGAGTTTTTGCTCCTTTGTGAAGAGTGGCCTTTTGGTCTGGGGAGTTAACGAGGTCACCATACTACTGGCAGCTGGAGTCTGCAGTCAGGGCATCTTCCTCCATCCGCCCAGACTGCCAGGTGTGTGGGAGAAGCTCAAAAGCAGTGCTGTGTCCACCTTCATGAGCAGAGGACGGTGCGCCGGATGCTCTCTGGTCGCTGGGATGATCCACACCATCCACAGCTAGCCAGGAAGTCACAAGCAGGCAAACAACAAAACTGCTGCTTCTTGGGAGGCAGAAATCAAGGAAGCATCAAACAGGTTTTTGTTTGTTTGTTTTTTCCACTAGAAGATTCACAAGTGAGGTTTCAATACCATTAGGATCAAAAGGGACTGAAAACCCTGTCGATTGGAGGTTTCCAGGCAGCTTTAGTGCCTGCACTGGGTACAGTGCTATTTCCAAGGTAAACCTGAGCAACGCATAGACATTAACCTTAAAGAAAAATAGCCCAGTGATCAGAGGGATAGCCTACGTGTCAGAACTGAGCCCTGAAGAATCCCACACAAGGACTTACGGAGAGAACACTAAGAAAAAGCAAGGCAGGCCAGTTCTCCTGTAGCCTACAGTCTGCAAATCCGAGGGGAACCCCAACAATAAACTTGACACCCTCTCCTAGGCGGAACCATCTCTTTCAAATCCTCTTCAAGAGCTCAGAGTAAATTGAGCACATTTGTCATAACATAGACGGGAGAAAGGGGTTAGTCAGAAGGGGAGTGGGAAGGGGCCTCATCATGGGCCCACCTGCCCCAGAACTGACACTGGGGGGGATCCTGCTCCTTTCCTGGGGCCCTGTGACCCAGTGGACCCAGGGGGCAGGAAGGCAGCTGTCAGTTTTCACATGGCACTCGGCTCTGGCAAGGGAGCAAGTCCAGTGGAAGCCAAACCCTTGTCAGGATCCCATCAGCCCCACAATGGCGGGGCCTCTGCTGACTGGTCGAGGGTCACAGGAGTGTGGGAGCTCATCTGCCTCCCACATCTGACTGCACAAATCATACAAATCATACCGCTTCCCCTCCTGAAAGCCTGGGAAAGCCCATTCATGGAATTCCTTGTACAGAGTCCCTCTATAGAAATAAGTGAGATTTATCCCAAGGATCAAGGATGGTGACTTCTATTCATATTTTTAATTTATCGTCTAAATTGTTTCAAAGGGGATCAAAGAAGAATAAAGTCCTATATGCACATATATGCAGGTTAATCTGGTTAAAACAGCGTTTCTCAATCGTGACACTATTAAATTTGGGGGCCAGGTAACTCTTTGTTATGATGGGTGGATGGGGTCTTTCCTGTGCATTGTAAGATGTTTTGCATCCTCCCTAGGCTCTACCCACTAGATACTCCTGCTGAGAATTACTGCATTAAAATAAAGATAGATAGATAATCTAAAGTTGTAGACAAAAATATGGAGTCTACTGTTCTTAAAAACTGAGTAGTAATTAGTCTGCACATGTTCTAAAGGAAGGAAACCAGGTTGGATCCGGACTATAATGGTTCTGGTGTTGTTAACATTTACTGTGCTTCTGAGAGCCCAGCACAGGGTCCAGGTGCAGTATAGTTTCATGTATAAATTCATTTGGTCCTTATTATTATCCCTATTTTACCCTTGAGAAAAATAGCCTTAAAGACATTAACTAACTTTTCTAAAGATGACCAGCTAAAAAGCAAGAAACAAAAACAACAAAAATAAATAAAAAATAATAAAATAAAATAAAATAAAAAGCAAGAAACCCAGAATATGACTCGTTTTGGCTGATTCTTAACTGCTAGAACCGAAGAGTCCCAGAACATAGCCACGAATTATCCATGGCCACTGAGCGTGACTGGCCCAAACTATGTGCTGTAAGTATAAATTTTACCCCAGATTTTGGAGATATATTAAAATGATATTAAATAAAATATATTATTCAAATTAGTTTTATCTTTTGTTTGCTTATTTTTGATAATGCATATGTAGCTTGCATTAAATTTCTAGTGGGCCCCGCTCTACTAGACAACACCATCTCCCCTTGTATCTGTTTTAAGAAAGGCTGAGAGGGAAAATAACTTGTTGTGGAGCAGGAGAAAGATAACAAGTAGCAAGGGAACCAGTATTATCACCTTCTGTTAGCAAACCAAAAATTAAGGAAAATCACAGAAATCTTTTTAGAAATAAGTTATCTGTAAAGGGCCAAATGCAAAAAAAAAAGTTTCAAAGTATTTATATTCATATTCCTGTGACAGCAAGTTATTCTCTTTATTGATATCAAATGCTGAGTACTTGGTCCCACACTCAGTCCCAGGTCAGCTGCTAGGTCAGTTAACACACACCCTCATTTTCTCCCTCCTAATCATCCAACTCCTCACTTAGCTTCATGCTTTATCGCTGTGCATTTCAGCTGGTCCAAGACAAAGGATAATTTTCAGTCATTTTAGAGTTCCAGTCACTGGCCTTTCCTAAATCCTCTCCCAAGGATATGTTTTTATTGATATTGAGGGAGAGGGAGAGGGAGAGAGAGAGAGAGAGAGAGAGAGAGAAACATTGATGTCAGAGAGGAACATTAATCAGTTGCTTCCTATATGTGCCCTGACTGGGAATTGAACCCAAAACCTCTCTGGTGTACAGGAGGATGCTCCAACCAACTGAGCCACCCACCAGGGCAATTTTTTTTAAGCTTACATGGGCTTAGCACCCATAATGCTTTCTTGTTACCTGTTCAACCCATAGGGTCCCTTGTGCCTCCCCCCGCCTCGCGTCTGTAGATAACTTCCTCTAACAAAAGCCCACCCTCTTCTCCAAGGCCAGGCCTTGAAGCTGGTAGACTGGGGGGCCTGAATCTGTCTCCCTGTGATCATGAGCAGGATCTGCAGAGTGGGCTTAACAAAAGTACCACCCTCGTGGAGTTGCTGTGAGGATCAATCAATTAATCCACCTAAACCCCTGGAATACTGCCTGGAACACGCTAAGCGCTTCATCAACTCCAGTCACTGCCTTTTGCAGTTGTCTTTGGATTAGAAGGGGGACCAAGTCCTGCACGTGAAGGTATCCCTGCTCCCATCTGCCCGTGTACCTGTCCTGTCCCATCAGCATTGGGGCGCTCAGCTGCGACACCGCAGTTGGGTGGCAGAGGGCAAGCGGCGCTGGCAGGAACAGAGCCGGCAGCACCCAGGGACAGGGACCAAGAGCAGCAGAGGAAAGCTGCGCCCATTACATTGTTATTAAAGCTCGATGAACAACTCTGATCACCGCACAGTTGAAAATTATGGGATTCAGGGCCAAAGCCGAGGGATTTGTTTCAAATCAGTAAATCCCCCCAAGAGGAAGTCTCCGCAGCAGACGCCAGGAGAGCACACCCAGGAAGCACACGCAACAGGCTGCACGGGCTTTGTCAGAAAGGCCTGGGGGACCCTGCCCTGCTCCAGCGCGGGGCTGGGCGGCTCGGTTCGGGCTGGAACAAAAGCAGGCGGCCGGCTGCAGACCTGGGAATGGTAAACCGCCGCCCACTCGGGTCAATAAGCAGAGATGGATGATGGTACCCGCTGGATAACCTCACTTTGCAACTTTTATGCGAAGGTTTGACAAATGACACCAGAGAAAGGTACAAGAGAGTGATTAAAACCAGCCCTAGAGAAGGCAGAGTGAACTGTCCTGGGGCTTGACTCTCC